>NC_056726.1:1554404795-1554428896 GCF_019279795.1 Protopterus annectens
AGCATCCCATCAGTGATACACACTGTATAATATACAGAGTTCCATCCCATCAGTGATATATGATATATAATATATAGAGTAGCCTTCTATCAGTGAAACACAATATATAATATACAGTGCAGCATCGCATCAGTGATACAGAATATATAATATAGAGCAGCATCTCAACAGTTGTGCACAATACAGAGCAGTATCCCATCAGTGTTTCACAATATATAACGTACAGACCAGCATCCCATCAGTGATGCACAATGTCTAATATACAGAGCAGCAACCCCTCAGTGATACACAATGTATCATATACACAGCAGCATTGCATCAGTGATATACAATATATAATATACAGGGCAGCATGCCATCAGTGATACACAATGTATAACATGCAGAGCAGCATCCCATCAGTGATGCATACTGTATAATGTATAGAGCAGATTCCAATCAATGATACCTAATGTATAATATACAGAGCAGCATCCCATCAGTGATACATGATATATAATATACATAACTACATCCCATCAGTGATGCACAATATAAAATATACAGAGCAACATCCTTTCAGTGATGCACAATGTATAAAATACAGGGCAGCATTCCAACAGTGATGCACAATATAATAAAATGAGCATCATCCCATCAGTGATATGCAATGCATAATATATAGAGCAGCATCCCATCAGTGATACACAATATATTATATACAGAGCAATATCCCATCATTGATGCACAATGCATAATATACAGTGCAGCATCTCATCAGAGATACACAATGTATAATATACAGAGCAGCATCCCATCAGTGATACACAATGTATAATATACAGAGCAGCATACAATCAGTGATGCACAATGTATAATATACAGAGTAGCATCCCGTCAGTGATACACAATGTATAATATACACAGCAGCATCCCATCAGTGATACAGTATATATAATATACAGAGCAGCATCCCATCAGTGATATGCAATGTATAATATACAGAGCAGCTTCCCATCAGTGATACACAATATATAATATACAGAGCAGTATCCCATCAGTGATGCACAATGTATAACATACAGACCAGCATCCCATCAGTGATACACAATGTATAATATACACAGCAGCGTCCCATCAGTGATACACTATATATAATATAAAGAGCAGCATCCCATCAGTGATGCACAATATATAATATACAGAACCACATCCCATCAGTGATAGACAATGTATAATATTGATGGCAGCATCCTATGAGTGATACACCATGTATAATATGCAGGGCAGCATCCTGTCTGAAATTCATAATGTGTAATATACAGATTAACATCCTATCAGTGATATATGATATATAATATATAGAGCAGCATGCTATCAGGGATACACAATGTATAATATACAGAACAGCTTCACATCAGTGATACACAATATATAATATACAGGGCAGCATTGCATCATTGATAAAGAATATATAATATACAGAGCAGCATCCCATCAGTGATACATGATAGATAATATACAGAGCAGCATATCATGAGTGATGCACAAGTTATAATATACAGAGCAGCATCCCGTCAGTGATGAACAATATATAATATACAGAACAGCATCCTATCTGTGATACTCAATATAAAATATGCAAAGCAGCATCCCATCAGTCATGCTCAATGTATAATATACAGAACAGCATCCCATCAGTGATGCAGAATGCATAACATGCAGATCAGCATCCCATCAGTGATGCTCAATTTATAACATACAGAGCAGCCTCCCATCAGTGATGCACAATGTAAAATATACAGAGCAGCATCACATCAGTGATGCACAATGTATAATATACAGAGCAATATGCCATCAGTGATACACAATTTATAATATACAGAGCAGCATCCCATCAGTGATACATGATATATAATATACAGAGCAGCATTCCATCAGTAAGGCACAATGTAAAATATACAGAGCAGCATACCATCAGTGATGCACAATATATAATATACAGAGCAGCATCCCATCAGTGATACATGATAGATAATATACAGAGCAGCATATCATCAGTGATGCACAAGTTATAATATGCAGAGCAGCATCCCGTCAGTGATGAACAATATATAATATACAGAGCAGCATCCCATCTGTGATACTCAATATAAAATATGCAAAGCAGCATCCCATCAGTCATACTCAATGTATAATATACAGAACAGCATCCCATCAGTGATGCAGAATGCATAACATGCAGAGCAGCATCCCATCAGTGATGCTCAATTTATAACATACAGAGCAGCCTCCCATCAGTGATGCACAATGTAAAATATACAGAGCAGCATCACATCAGTGATGCACAATGTATAATATACAGAGCAATATCCCATCAGTGATGCACAATGTATAACAAACAAAGCAGCATCCCATCACTGATACACGATATATATTATACAGAGCAATATCCCATCAGTGATGCACAATTTATAATATACAGAGCAGCATCCCATCAGTGATGAACAATGTATAATATACAGAGCAGCATCCCCTCAGTGATACACAATGTATAATACACACATCAGCATCCCATCAGTGATACACTATATATAATATACAGAGCAACATCCTATCAATGAGATGCAAAGTATAATATACAGAGAAGCCTCCCATCATTGATACACAATGTACACTATACACGGCAGCATCCCATGAGTGATACACAATGTATAATATACAGAGCAGCATCACATCAGTGATGCATAATATAATATACAGAGCAGCATCTCTTCAGTGATACACAATGTTTAATATGCAGAGCAGCATCCCATCAGTGATACATGATATATATTATACAGAGCAAAATCTCATCAGTGATGCACAATGTATAATATACAGAGCAACATCCCATCAGTGATACACAATGTATAATATACACAGCAGCATCCCTTCAGTGAAACACAATGTATAATATACAGAGCAGCATCCCATCAGTGATGCAGAATGTATAATTTACAGAGCAGCATCCCGTCAGTGATGCACAATGTTTAATATACAGAGCAGCATCCCATCAGTGATACACAATGTATAACATACAGACCAGCCTCCCATCAGTGATTCACAATATATAATATAGAAAGCAACATCCCATCAGTGATACACAATATATATCATACAGAGCAGCATCCCATCAGTGATGCAGAATGTATAATATACAGAGCAGTATCCCATCAGTGATGCACAATGTATAGCATACAGACCAGCATCCCATCAGTGATTCACAATATATATTATGCAAAGCAGCATGCCATCAGTGATACACAATGTATAATATAAACACCAGCATTCCTTCAGTGATTCACAATAGATAATATACAAAGCAGCATCCCAACAGTGGTACACAATATATAATATACGTAGCTGCATCTCATCATTGATAAACAGTATATAATATGCAGAGCAGCATTGCATCAGTGATACGCAATGTATAATATAGAGAGCAGCCTGCCATCAGTGATACACAATGTATAATATACAGAGCAGCATCCCATCAGTGATAAGCAATGTATAATATACAGAGCAGAATCCCATCAGTGATGTATTATGTATAATATACAGAGCAGAAACCCATCAGTGATACACAATGTATAACATGCGGAACAGCCTTCCATCAGTAATGCAGAATGCATAAAATACAGAGCAGCATCCCATCAGTGATGCAGAATGCATAACATGCAGAGTAGCATGCCATCAGTGATGCTCAATTTATAACACAGAGAAAAGCATCCCATCAGTGATGCATAATGTATAATACACAGAGCTGCATCCCATCAGTGATACAAAATTTATACCATAGATAGCAGCATCACATCAGTGATGCACAATGTATAATATACAGGGAAGCATCCAATTAGTGATTCACAATGTATAATATACAGAGCAGAATCCCATCAGTGATTCACAATATATAATATACAAAGCAGCATCCCATCAGTGATACACAATGTATAATATACAAGGCAGCATCCCATGAGTGATACACAATGTATAATATATAGTGCAGCATCCTGTCAGTGACACACAATGTGCTATATACAGACTTCCATCCCATCAGTGGTACATGATATATAATATATAGAGCAGCCTTCTATCAGTGATACACAATATATAATATACAGGGCACCATCCCATAAGTGGTACACAATATATAATATACAGAGCAGCATCTCATCAGTGATGCACAATGTATAATATACAGAGCAGCATCCCATCAGTGATGCACAATGTATAATATACAGAGCAGCATCCCATCAGTTATGCCCAATGTAAAATATACAGAGCAGCATCCCATCAGTGATGTATTATGTATAATATACAGAAGAGAATCCCATCAGTGATACGCAATGTATAACATGCAAAACAGCCTCCCATCATTGATGCAGAATGCATAAAATACAGAGCAGCATCCCATCAGTGATACACAATGTATAATATAAAGAGCAGCTTCCCATCGGTGATGCACAAAGCATAATATATAGAGCAGCATCCCATCAGTAATTCACAATATATAATATACAAAACAGCATCCCAACAGTGGTACACAATATATAATATACATAGCAGCATCTCATCATTGATAAACAGTATATAATATGCAGAGCAGCATTGCATCAGTGATACACAATGTATAATATAGTGAGCAGCCTGCCATCAGTGATACACAATGTATAATATACAGAGCAGCATCCCATCAGTGATAAGCAATGTATAATATACAGAGCAGAATCCCATCAGTGATGTATTATGTATAATATACAGAGCAGAAACCCATCAGTGATATACAATGTATAACATGCAGAACAGCCTTCCATCAGTAATGCAGAATGCATAAAATACAGAGCAGCATCCCATCAGTGATGCAGAATGCATAACATGCAGAGTAGCATCCCATCAGTGATGCTCAATTTATAACACAGAGAAAAGCATCCCATCAGTGATGCATAATGTATAATACACAGAGCAGCATCCCATCAGTGATACAAAATTTATACCATAGATAGCAGCATCACATCAGTGATGCACAATGTATAATATACAGGGAAGCATCTAATCAGTGATGCACAATGTATAATATACAGAGCAGCATCCCATCAGTGATTCACAATATATAATATACAAAGCAGCATCCCATCAGTGATACACAATGTATAATATACAAGGCAGCATCCCATGAGTGGTACAAAATGTATAATATATAGTGCAGCATCCTGTCAGTGACACACAATGTGCTATATACAGACTTCCATCCCATCAGTGGTACATGATATATAATATATAGAGCAGCCTTCTATCAGTGATACACAATATATAATATACAGAGCAGCATTGCATCAGTGTTACAGAATATAAAATATACAGAGCAGTATCCCATCAGTGATACATGATATATAATATACAGAGCACCATCCCATAAGTGGTACACAATATATAATATACAGAGCAGCATCTCATCAGTGATGCACAATATATAATATACAGAGCAGCATCCCATCAGTGATGCACAATGTATAATATACAGAGCAGCATCCAGTCAGTGATACATGATATATAACTTACAGAGCTACATCCCACCACTGGTACACAACATATAATATACAGAGCAACATCACATCAGTGAAGCACAATGTATAATATACAGAGCATCATCACATCAGTGATGCACAATATAATATACAGAGCAGCATCTCTTCAGTGATACACAATGTTTAATATACAGAGCAATATCCCATCAGTGATGCACAATGTATAATATACAGAGCAGCATCCCATCAGTGATACACGATATATATTATGCAGAGCAATATCCCATCAGTGATGCATAATGCATAATATACAGAACAGCATCTTATTAGTGATGCACAATTTATAATATACAGTGCAGCATCCCATCAGTGATGTACAGTGTATAATATACAGAGCAGCATCCCATCAGTGATGCACAATGTATAATATACAGAGCAGCATCCCATCAATGATACACAATGTATAAGATAAAGAGCAGTGTCCCATCAGTGATACACACTGTATAATATACAGAGTTCCATCCCATCAGTGATACATGATATATAATATATAGAGTAGCCTTCTATCAGTGAAACACAATATATAATATACAGTGCAGCATCGCATCAGTGATACAGAATATATAATATAGAGCAGCATCTCAACAGTTCTGCACAATACAGAGCAGTATCCCATCAGTGATTCACAATATATAATGTACAGAGCAGCATCCCATCAGTGATGCACAATGTATAATATACAGAGCAGCAACCCCTCAGTGATACACAATGTATCATATACACAGCAGCATTGCATCAGTGATATACAATATATAATATACAGGGCAGCATGCCATCAGTGATACACAATGTATAACATGCAGAGCAGCATCCCATCAGTGATGCATACTGTATAATGTATAGAGCAGATTCCGATCAATGATACCTAATGTATAATATACAGAGCAGCATCCCATCAGTGATACATGATATATAATATACATAACTACATCCCATCAGTGATGCACAATATAAAATATACAGAGCAACATCCTTTCAGTGATGCACAATGTATAAAATACAGGGCAGCATTCCAACAGTGATGCACAATATAATAAAATGAGCATCATCCCATCAGTGATATGCAATGCATAATATATAGAGCAGCATCCCATCAGTGATACACAATATATTATATACAGAGCAATATCCCATCATTGATGCACAATGCATAATATACAGTGCAGCATCTCATCAGAGATACACAATGTATAATATACAGAGCAGCATCCCATCAGTGATACACAATGTATAATATACAGAGCAGCATACAATCAGTGATGCACAATGTATAATATACAGAGTAGCATCCCGTCAGTGATACACAATGTATAATATACACAGCAGTATCCCATCAGTGATACACTATATATAATATACAGAGCAGCATCCCATCAGTGATACACAATGTATAATATACAGAGCAGCATACAATCAGTGATGCACAATGTATAATATACAGAGTAGCATCCCATCAGTGATACACAATGTATAATATACACAGCAGCATCCCATCAGTGATACACAATCTATAATATACAAAGCAGTATACCATCAGTGATGCAAAATGTAAAATATACAGAGCAGCATCCCATCAGTGATGCACAATGTATAAAAAACAGAGCAGCATCCCATCAGTGATGCTCAATGCATAATATACACAGCAGCATGCTATCAGTGATGCACAATGTATAATGTACTGCACATCATCCCTTCAGAGATGCACAATGCACAATATACAGAGCAGCATCCCATCAGTGATACACAATGTATAATATACACAGCAGTATCCCATCAGTGATACACTATATATAATATACAGAGCAGCATCCCATCAGTGATACACAATGTATAATATACAGAGCAGCTTCCCATCAGTGATACACAATATATAATATACAGAGCAGCATCCCATCAGTGATGCACAATGTATAACATACAGACCAGCATCCCATCAGTGATACACAATGTATAATATACACAGCAGCGTCCCATCAGTGATACACTATATATAATATACAGAGCAGCATCCCATCAGTGATGCACAGTATATAATATACAGAACAGCATCCCATCAGTGATAGACAATGTATAATATTGATGGCAGCATCCTATGAGTGATACACCATGTATAATATGCAGGGCAGCATCCTGTCTGAAATTCATAATGTGTAATATACAGAGTAACATCCTATCAGTGATATATGATATATAATATATAGAGCAGCATGCTATCAGTGATACACAATGTATAATATACAGAACAGCTTCACATCAGTGATACACAATATATAATATACAGGGCAGCATTGCATCATTGATAAAGAATATATAATATACAGAGCAGCATCCCATCAGTGATACACAATGTATAATTTACAAGGCAGTATCCCATGAGTGATACAGAATGTATAATATACAGAGAAGCATCCCATCAGTTATACACAGTGTTTAATATACAGAGCAGTATCCCATCAGTGATACACAATGTATAACATACAGAGCAGCATCTCATCAGTGATGCATAATGTATAACAGATGAAACAATACTCCAACCAGGGTTTGAATCTTCTCTATTCAGAGCAGGAAAAATGCCCAAATAATGAACAAATGAGATAAGAAAACTCACTTTATTTAAAACACGAAACAATGCTTTTGGGAATAACCCTTCCTCAGTGTTTGTTAATACATTTTAAACTAAGAAAATTTTCATTATATAACAAGGACAGACAAAAAAACACATGACACAGCCCACCTATAAGACAATATATGAGAGAAGACCAATTAAACATTTAAAGCTGTATCTCTATATTTAAAACCATGTTGAGCACAACTGCATTATTAGTATATTAAAAGGTATATATCATAAAATATTGCATAAACGCAATTGTATAAAATAAACAATGCATAGTGCATAAAAACAGAAGAAATATATAATGATATTGCTTCTGTCTGAATTCCAACATTGGTTTAATAGTAACCACATTGTTCAGTCCAGGTTTCTTATCAGCATTTAACCTGATAATCCATTTGTATTCAGCAATATCAAGTTTATTGATTGTATCACCTAACCTTAAGCATTTATTTATTATTTGCAACACTTTGAATTTAAAGCTATGATTTTCATTCTCATCTTTTTTATGTTGTGCTAAGGCATTAGTAAGAATATGCCTTCTCATTTCTGATTTATGTTCAATAATCCTTTCTTTTAGTGATCGTGAGCATTTCCCAATATAAAATGCTGTACATTGTGTACAAGTGGCCAAATATACAATTTACGTAGTCCTGCATGTTGCCTGACATCGAATATCAAACTTAATTTTACTACTTGGATGTACACATATTTTATCCATACATATATCTCTACAGCAACTACAAGCATAGCAGGGTATAGTACCCATTTTATTCATTACTGTTGGCATTACATTCAATTTAAAATCTTTGTAACAAAGCCTTCTCTTCAGATTATACATGTTTCTATGTGCAAATTTAGGGAGACTGCCCAGAAGTTTATTTAATTCAGGCTGAGCCATAAAGATACGCCAATTCTTTTCAATTATTTTTTTGACATATTTAGATAAATTAGTGTATGTCATTGTATACCTTAAAGTATCCTGTGGCGTATCATTCTCATTAGCTTGAACAACTATATCGCTAGAAAAAGGACGTGCATAACTATTTCTATTTTTTAATATGTCATCCTTTATTTCATTAACTTGTATCACCCTATAACCTCTATTATAAAATTCACAGCACATAGCTTCCAGTTGCTGTTTACATTTATAAAGATCTGTGTTAAGTCTACTAAAAAGCAATAACTGACTTTTAACTATTCCACGAAATACATGACCAGCATGCATACTATTTGCATGCGTATATGTATTTACTTGTACCTTTTTCTGAAAAACTGTAGTTTCTAGCATATTATCACCATTTTTGTATATTTCAACATCCAAAAAAGACATTTTTAAACTAGATGAGCACATTGTAAATTTCAAAAATTCTGTAGTATCATCCAAATAAGATACAAAGCTTGTTAGTTGCTCTTGTGTACCTTCCATTAAAAGGAAGCAATCATCTACAAAGCGTTGATAAAATAATATATTATTTTTATACAGATTATTGTCACCATATATATAGTTTTTTTCCCATTGACTGAGGACAATATTTGCGTATGAGTTAGCCATGGGAGTACCCATGGCTACACCGGCAATCTGCAAATAATATTGTTTGTTGAACATAAAGACATTTTTCTCCAGAATTATTTCCAGTGCACTACACAGAACTTCAATATCCCTCCCTGTGTTGTTGGTATTTTCACAGAGAAAACTACGGACAGCATCAATGCCATAGTTGTTAGGTATGACTGTGAACAGAGATGCTATGTCCATAGTCACCATTAGATATTCATGCTCTTTACTCATAGTGTACCACTGATATAACAGTTAAAAAAAAATCACCTGTGTCCTTTATATAACTAGGACACAGGGTCAGATATTTACTGAGTCTCTCTTGAATATAAATTGATAGAGGCTCTGTCAACCAGACTCGCCCTGATACAATAGGCAGCAACGGCGGTAATGTAAAAGATTTATGTAACTTGGGTATACCATAAACTGCTGGAATGACTGGAGTTGGAACAGAAAAATAGTTAAAATTTTCTGTCCTTGTTATATAATGAAAATGTTCTTAGTTTAAAAATGTATTAACAAACACTGAGGAAGGGTTATTCCTGAAAGCTTTGTTTCGTGTTTTAAATAAAGTGAATTTTCTTATCTCATTTGTTCATTATTTGGGTATAATGTATAACACACAGAGCAGCATCCCATCATTGATGCACAATGTATAATATACAGAGCAGCATCCCATGAGTGATACATAATGTAAAAATTAAAGAGCAGTATCCCATCAGTGATGCACAATGTATATTATACAGAGCAGCATCCAATCAGTGATACACAATGTATAATATACAGGGCAGCATCCTGTCAGAAATTCACAATTTGTAATATACAGAGTAGCATCCCATGAGTAATATATGATATATAATATATAGAGCAGCATTCATTCAATGATACACAAAATATAATACAAAAAACACCATCTCATCAGTGATAGATGATATATAATATACAGAGCTGCATCGCAACAGTGATACAGAATATATAATATACAGAGCAACATCCCATCAGTGATACACAATGTGTAATATACAGAGCAGTCCCATTAGTGATACAAAATGTATAATATACCGAGCAGCATCACATCAGTGAGGCACAGTATATAATAAACAGAGCAGCATCCCATCAGTGATTCACAAAGTATAGCATACAGTGCAGTATGCCATCAGTAATGCACAATGTATAATATAAAGATCAGCATCCCATCAGTGATGCACAATGTGTAATATACAGAGCAGCATCTCATCAGTGATGCACACTGCACAATATACAGAGCAGCATTGCCTCAGTGATACACAATGCATTATATACACAGCAATATCCCATCAGTGATGCACTATATATAATATACAGAGGAACATCCCATCAGTGATACACAGTGTACAATATACAGAGCAGCCTCCCATCAGTGATACACAATGTATAATATACAGAGAAGCATCCCATTAGTAATACACAATATATAAAATATTGAGTAGCTTCCCATAAGTGATACACAATGTATAGTATAGAGGGCAGCATCCCATGAGTGATACATAATGTATAATATTCAGGGCAGCATTCTGTCTGTGATTCTCAATGTGTGATATACAGAGCAGTATCCCATCAGTGATATATGATATATAATATATAGAGCAGCATTCTATCAGTGATACACAATATATAATGTACAGATAAGCATCGCATCAGTAATACACCATATATAATATACAGAGCCGCATTGCATCAGTGATACAGAATATATAATATACAGAGCAGCATTCCATCAGTTATACACAATGTATAATATGCAAGGCAGCATCCCATGCGTGATACAGAATGTATAATATACAGAGCAGCACACCATCAGTGATACACAATGTATAATATACAGAGCAGCATCCCATCAGTGATGCACAATGTATAATATACAGAACAGATTCCCATCAGTGATACACAATGTATAATATACAGAGCAGCATCCCATAAGTGATGCACAATGTATAACATGCAGAATAATATTCCATTTGTGATGCTCCATTTATAACACACAGAGCAGCATCCCATCAGTGATCCATAGTGTATAACATACAGAACAGCATCCCATCAGTGATATACAATTTATAATATACAAGGCAGCATCACATCCGTGATACAGAATGTATAATATACAGAGTAGCATCCCATAAGTGATGCACAATTTACAATATACAGGACAGCATCCCATTAGTGATTCACAATATATAATATACAGAGCAGAATCTCATCAGTGATAAACAATTTATAATATACAAGGCAGGATCACATCCATGATACAGAATGTATAATATACAGAGCTGCATCTCATCAATGATGTACAATGTATAATATACAGAGCAGTATCTCATCAGTGATTCACAAAATATAATGTACAGAGCAGCATCCCATCAGTGATGCACAATGTATAATATGCAGAGTAGCAACCCCTCAGTTATATACAATGTATAATATACAGAACAGCATCCCATCAAGGACGCACAATGTATAATATACAGGGCAGCATCCTGTCAGTGATACACAATGTATAATATAATGGGCAGCAGCCCATCAGTGATTCACAATATATAATATACAGAGCAGCATCACATCAGTGATACACAATGTATAATATACAAGGCAGCATCACATGCGTGATAAAGAATATATAATATACCGAGCAGCATCAGTGATGCACAGTGTATAATATACTTAGCAGCATCCCATCAGTGATGCAGAATGTATAAAAAACAGAACAGCATCCCATCAGTGATGCTCAATTTATAACATACAGAGCAACAACCCATCAGTGATGCACAATGTATAATACACAGAGCTGCATCCCATCAGTGATACACAATGTATATCATAGAGAACAGAATCCCATCAGTGATGCACAGTATATAATATACAAAGCAGCATCCTATCAGTGATACACAATGTATAATATACAAGGCAGCATCCCATGTGTGATACAGAATGTATAATATACAGAGCAGCATCTCATCAGTGCTGCACAGTGTATAATATACAGAACAGTATCCCATCAGTGATTCACAATATATAATATACAGAGCAGCATCCCATTAGTGATACACAGTGTATTATATGCACAGCAGCATCCCATCAGTGATATTCAATATATAATATACAGGGCAGCATGCCATCAGTGATACACAATTTGTAATATACAGAGCAGCATCCCATCAGTGATACATGATATATAATATACAGAGCAGCATTCCATCAGTAAGGCACAATGTAAAATATACAGAGCAGCATACCATCAGTGATGCACAATATATAATATACAGAGCAGCATCCCATCAGTGATACATGATAGATAATATACAGAGCAGCATATCATCAGTGATGCACAAGTTATAATATACAGAGCAGCATCCCGTCAGTGATGAACATTATATAATATACAGAGCAGCATCCCATCTGTGATACTCAATATAAAATATGCAAAGCAGCATCCCATCAGTCATGCTCAATGTATAATATACAGAACAGCATCCCATCAGTGATGCAGAATGCATAACATGCAGAGCAGCATCCCATCAGTGATGCTCAATTTATAACATACAGAGCAGCCTGCCATCAGTGATGCACAATGTAAAATATACAGAGCAGCATCACATCAGTGATGCACAATGTATAATATACAGAGCAATATCCCATCAGTGATGCACAATGTATAACAAACAAAGCAGCATCCCATCACTGATACACGATATATATTATACAGAGCAATATCCTATCAGTGATGCACAATTTATAATATACAGAGCAGCATCCCATCAGTGATGAGCAATGTATAATATACAGGGCAGCATCCCATCAGTGATGCACAATGTATAGTATACAGAGCAGCATTCCATCAGTGATGCACACATTATAATATACAGAGCAGCATCCCATCAGTGATGAACAATATATAATATACAGAGTAGAATCCCATCAGTGATGCACAATGTATAGTATACAGAGCAGCATCCCATCAGTGATACTCAATATAAAATATACAAAGCAGCATCCCATCAGTCATGCACAATGTATAATATACAGAACGGCATCCCTTCAGAGATGCACAATGCACAATATACAGAGCAGCATCCCGTCAGTGATACACAATGTAGAATATACACAGCAGTATCCCATCATTGATGCACATAATATAATATACACAGCAGCATCCCATCAGTGATACACTATATATAATATACAGATCACTATCCCATCAGTGATACACAATATATAATATACAGAGCAGCATCCCTTCCGTGATATACAATGTATAACATGGAGAGCAGCATCCCATCAGTGAAGCAAAATGTATAACATAGAGAGCAGCATCCCATCAGTGATGCAGTATGCATAACATGCAGAGCAGCATCCCATAAGTGATGCTCAATTTATAATATACAGAGCAATATCCCATCACTGATGCACAATGTATAATACACAGAGCTGCATCCCATCGGTGATACACAATGTATACCATAGAGAGCAGCATCCCATCACTGATGCACAATGTATAATATGTAGAGTAGCATCCCATCAGTGATGCACAATGTATAATATAGAGAGCAGACTCCCATCACTGATTTACAATATATAATATACAAAGCAGCATCCCATTAGTGATACACAATGTAGAATATACAAGGCGGCATCCCATAAATGATGCACAATGTATAATATACAGGGCAGCATCCTGTCAGTGACACACAATGTGTAATATACAGAGTTCCATCCCATCAGTGGTACATGATATATAATATATAGAGCAGCCTTCTATCAGTGATACACAATATATAATATACAGAACAGCATTGCATCAGTGATACACAATGTATAATATACAGAGCAGCATCGCATCAGTGATATGGAATATATATCATACAGAGCAGCATCCCATCAGTGATACAGAATGTATAATATACAGAGCAGCATCTCTTCAATGATACACAATGTGTAATTTACAGAGCTGCATCCCATTACTGATACACAATATATATTATACAGAGCAGCATTCCATCAGTGTTGAACAATATATAATATACAGAGCAGCATCCTATTAGTGATGCACAATGAATAGTATATTGAACAGCATCCCTTCAGAGAAGCACAATGCACAATTTACAGAGCAACATCCCATCAGTGATACACAATGCATAATATACACGGCAGCATCCCTTCAGTGATACAGTATATATAATATAAAATATGCAAAGCAGCATCCTATCAGTCATGCACACTGCACAATATAGAGAGCAGCATCCCATCAGCGATACACAATGTAGAATATACATAGCAGAATCCTATCAGTGATATACAATATATAATATACAGGGCAGCATGCCATCAGTGATACACAATGTATAATATACAGAGCAGTATCCCATCAGTGATGCACAATGTATAATATACACATCAGCATCCCATCAGTGATAATTTTTAATATACAGAGCAGCATCCCATCAGAGATGCATAATGTATAATATACAGAGCAGCATCCGATCAGTGATACACAATGTATAATATACAGAGCAGCATCCCATCAGTGATACATGTTATTCAATATACAGAGCAACATTCCATCAGTGATACACAATATATAATATACAGAGCAACATCCCTTCAGTGATGCACAATGTAGAATATACAGAGCAGCATCCCATCAGTGATACAAAATGTATAATAGATAGAGCAGTGCCCCATCAGAGATACACAATGTATAATACAGAGCATCCCATCAGTGATACATGTTATTCAATATACAGAGTAACATTCCATCAGTGATACACAATATATAATATACAGAGCAGCATCTCATCAATGATAGACAATGTATAATATACAGAGTAGAATCCCATCAGTGATACAAAATGTATAATATACAGAGCAGTATTCCGTCGGAGATACACAATGTATAATATAGAGAGTAGCATTCCATCAGTTATGCACAATGTTTAATATACAGAGCAGTATTCCATCAGTGATACACAATGCATAATATACAGAGCAGCATCTCATCAGTGATGCACAATGTATAATATACAGAGCAATATCCCATCAGTGATGCACAATGTATAAAAAGCAGAGCAGCATCCCATCAGTGATGCACAATATATAATATACAGAGCAGCATCCTATTAGTGATGCACAATGAATAGTATATTGAACAGCATCCCTTCAGAGATGCACAATGCACAATATACAGAGAAGCATCCCATCAGTGATACACAATGCATAATATACACGGCAGCATCCCTTCAGTGATACAGTATATATAATATAAAGAACAGCATCCCATCAGTGATACTTAATTTATAATATACAGAGTAGCCTCCCATCAGTGATACACAATATATAATATACAGAGTCGCATCACATCAGTGATACACAATGTATAATATACATTGCAGCATCCTAGGAGTGATACACAATGTATAATATACAGGGCTGCATCCTGTCAGAAATTCACAATGTGTAATATACATAGTATAATTCCATCATTGATATATGATATGTAATATGCAGAGCAGCATTCTATCAGTGATACACAATATATAATATACAGAACAACATTGCATCAGTGAAACACTATATATAATATATAGAGCAGCATCACATCAGTGATGCAGAATATATAATATACAAAGAAGCATCCCATCAGTGATACACAATGTATAATATACAAGGCAGCATCCCATGAGTGATACAGAATGTGTAATATACCGAGTAGCATACCATCAGTGCTACACTATGTATAATATACTGAACAGTATCCCATCAGTGCTGCACGATCTATAATATATAGAGCAGTTTCCCATCAGTGATGCACAATGTATAATATACAGAGCAGCAGCCCATCAGTGATACGCAAAGTAATATATAAAGAGCAGCATCCCATCAGTGATGTACATTGTATAATATACAGAGCAGCATACCATCAGTGATACACAATGTATAACATAAAGAGCAGCATCCCGTCAGTGATATATTATATATTATATATTGAGCAGCATTCTATCAGTGATACAAAATATATAATACACAGAAGAGCATCCCATCAGTGATACACAATGTATAATGTACAGGGCAGCATCCCATGAGTGATACAAAATGCATAATATACAGACCAGCATCCCATCAATGATGCACAGTATATAATATACAGAGCAGCCTCTCATCAGCGATGCACAATGTATAATATACAGAGCAGCATCCCATCAGTGATGCACAATGTATAATGTATAGAGCAGCATCCCATCAGTGATGCACAATGTATAATATACAGAACAGCATCCCTTCAAAGATGCACACTGCACAATATATAGAGCAGCATCCCCTCAGTGATACACACTCTATAATATACACAGCTGCATCCCATCAGTGAGGAACAATATATAATATGCAGAGTAGAATCCCATCAGTGATGCACAATGTATAGTATACAGAGCAGCATCCCATCAGTGATACTCTATATAAAATATACAAAGCAGCATCCCATCAGTCATGCACAATGTATAAAATACAGAACGGCATCCCTTCAGAGATGCACAATGCACAATATAAAGAGCAGGATCCCGTCAGTGATACACAATGTAGAATATACACAGCAGTATCCCATCATTGATGCACATAATATAATATACACAGCAGCATCCCATCAGTGATACACTATATATAATATACAGAGCACCATCCCATCAGTGATACACAATATATAATATACAGAGCAGCATCCCTTCCATGATATACAATGTATAACATGGAGAGCAGCATCCCATCAGTGAAGCAAAATGTATAACACAGAGAGCAGCATCCCATCAGTGATGCAGTATGCATAACATGCAGAGCAGCATCCCATAAGTGATGCTCAATTTATAATATACAGAGCAGTATCCCATCACTGATGCACAATGTATAATAATCAGAGCAGCATCCCATCAGTGATACACAA
Organism: Protopterus annectens; assembly: GCF_019279795.1. Taxonomy (NCBI): domain Eukaryota; kingdom Metazoa; phylum Chordata; order Ceratodontiformes; family Protopteridae; genus Protopterus; species Protopterus annectens. The sequence goes on from NC_056726.1 coordinate 1,554,422,534, forward strand.
TGCATAATATACACGGCAGCATCCCTTCAGTGATACAGTATATATAATATAAAGAACAGCATCCCATCAGTGATACTTAATTTATAATATACAGAGTAGCCTCCCATCAGTGATACACAATATATAATATACAGAGTCACATCACATCAGTGATACACAATGTATAATATACATTGCAGCATCCTAGGAGTGATACACAATGTATAATATACAGGGGTGCATCCTGTCAGAAATTCACAATGTGTAATATACATAGTATAATACCATCATTGATATATGATATGTAATATGCAGAGCAGCATTCTATCAGTGATACACAATATATAATATACAGAACAACATTGCATCAGTGAAACACTATATATAATATTGGTGTAGTTCCTGTGTTGTCCATTACCTTACTTGGATAGAAGGAAGTTTCTTTGCTCACCAGTGGGAGTGGGGAGCCTTGAGCAGCCTACCTGTCCTTGGGGGAAGTGACCTCAGCACAAGAAGCTGTAGTAATTGGTTGTTTGGGACAATTTCTAGCTCTTTTGTAGTTCACTGTTTAAAATCCACCTCTGGGCGTTTTTTTTCTGACTATACTGCTCAGACAAGCTCCACGTGGGTTTACAGAGTGGTCCTAGTAGCAGGGAACTCAGAAAAGCGACTACCCTTTGGATTTAAGTATCTTTGTTTTTTTTTCACTTGAAATAGCTTCTGTAGCTTACCTTGAACTAGCCTGAACTGTTTTTTAACTGATTGCTGCATTATTTTAAAATCTGCACTTAAAGTTACATTTTAGTCGAATTTGATCGAAAGTTTGCTTGTTTGTTTGTTTAATTTAACTGTGGAGGCTGCCCACTAAAGTGTGCTAGCCTGTGTAACTAATTTATTACTGTTTCTGCATTTTCTGTGTGTTTCTACCAAAAAAACAAAAAAAACAAAAAAAATAATCCTTGTTTTCCCGCCTTCCTTTACTAGTTTAGACCAGTTTACAGGCATTGCTGTATTCTGGGCTGTGGTGTAGTTCCTGTGTTGTCCATTACCTTACTTGGATAGAAGGAAGTTTCTTTGCTCACCAGTGGGAGTGGGGAGCCTTGAGCAGCCTACCTGTCCTTGGGGGAAGTGACCTCAGCACAAGAAGCTGTAGTAATTGGTTGTTTGGGACCACTTCTAGCTCTTTTGTAGTTCACTGTTTAAAATCCGCCTCTGGGCATTTTTTTCTGGCTATACTGCTCAGACAAGTTCCACGTGGGTTTACAGAGTGGTCCTTGCAGCAGGAAACTCAGAAAAGTGACTACCTTCTGGATTTAAGTATCTTTGCTTTTTTTTCACTTGAAATTGCTTCTGTAGCTTACCTTGAACTAACCTGAACTGTTTTTTAACTGATTGCTGCATTATTTTAAAATCTGCACTTAAAGTTACATTTTAGTCGAATTTGATCGAAAGTTTGCTTGTTTGTTTGTTTAATTTAACTGTGGAGGCTGCCCACTAAAGTGTGCTAGCCTGTGTAACTAATTTATCACTGTTTCTGCATTTTCTGTGTGTTTCTACCAAAAAAAAAAAAAAAAAATAATCCTTGTTTTCCTGCCTTCCTCGACTAGTTTAGACCAGTTTACAGGCATTGCTGTATTCTGGGCTGTGGTGTAGTTCCTGTGTTGTCCATTACCTTACTTGGATAGAAGGAAGTTTCTTTGCTCACCAGTGGGAGTGGGGAGCCTTGAGCAGCCTACCTGTCCTTGGTGGAAGTGACCTCAGCACAAGAAGCTGTAGTAATTGGTTGTTTGGGACCATTTCTAGCTCTTTTGTAGTTCACTCTTTAAAATCCACGTTTACACGGCTTTGCCAGTTGTGCATAGCGCAACAAGTTAAACAAGGTTAAACTTTTTCTGGCTCCGCCAAGTCTGCTCTTCAAATTTTCCCTTAAGGAAGCTCTACTCTTAGTATAACCAGACTACTCACTGTATTATAAGCCTAGCACTTGTTCTCAATACTTCTCTACTAAGTAAGCACTCTCGTACTAAGTAAAGCACTACATCTACTTACCACCCCTGTGAATATCCACTTCCCTTAAAGGTATACCACTCCATTATACTGTTCTAGCATGTCGAGTGGTAGATTACTGGTGTCGTCTCCAGTTCAGCTGGTCAATCTGGGTATCTTGAGACAATGCTACAATTGTCTCATGTACACAGACAACCCTTCTCCTCCCAACAAACACAAATACATGTGAGAGATGCAACTATATAGCCAAACTGGAGGCTGAACTCTCTCAACTCAGGGCTGGCATGACCAGACAGGAGGAGATGGCAACCACACACACAACAATCCCAGTCCCACATAGACCTACCACAACTGCAAACCAAACACATAAAAACACAGACATACTCGGAGGCTCTAATAATAAACTTACCAAAACAACAGAGGCTCCCAAAGCAGACATCCAAAAATCCACCACCTCAAAACAAAACACATGCAACACATACTTCAATAAATCAGTGTCGACCAATTACAGCCCTTAAGGCCAAACACCTTGCCTGATACACTAGTAATAGGTGACTCCATAGTCAGACACACTGATGTCCCACTGACCAGGCTGAACAAGGAGAAGGTGACTGTGAGCTGTCTATCGAGCTAGGATCCGCCACATAACACACGCACTCAGGTCACTCCAAAGCAAGTACAAATATGACTCCGTCATTGTCCATGCTGGTGTGAATGACCTGAGCATCCCTGGACTACATGAAAAGAGACATAGAGGAGCTCTCCGATTATGTAGCCCAGGCTGGTATGACCCTGGCCCTGAGCAGCATCTTGCCCTCACCAAGAATGATACCACAATACAAAGACAAGATGATCAGCTTTAACAATTGGCTCAAGTACTGGTGCCATTCTAAGGATCAATGTCTGTCTGCCTGGGATGAGATGTTGGAGAAGCCACGCTGCTCAAGGGATGGCTTACACCTGTCACCACTGGGCTTCGGATATTGGCTAAGGCTCTTGCCACCCCATAGTGCCTTTTTAGGCAAGGCTCAAAAGACAAACCCACCTCCTTAGAAAACAAAATGGAAAAAACTAAGGGTAATGCTGCTCAATGCCAGAAGTCTAAATCTCAAGATGCAGGCACTTGATGCACTCCTCAGCATGGAGAACATCGACGTCTGTGCAGTAACTGAAACCTGGTTCAAGGCTCCTGAGAGCACCCCAGCGCTACCAGGCTATACCTCGTATCATGCTTTTCGGCCCAAAACCGGGCCGAACCACAAGGAGGGAGTGTCCATATTCATTAAAGGACACCCACACCTCCAGGTTAGTAGCAACACATGAAGCATCAGAGACCATACAGATGCAACTAACCATAGGCAAAACTGCTATACAACTGGTAGCATGTTACAGACCACCCTCCCAATCTCAAGAACCCCACTCAGCCTTCCTGAAGACATTGGAGGATATGAATGTATCACAAAATACCATCATACTGGGAGACTTCAACTACCCAAACATAGATTGGGTACATTATTCTAGCCCTAATATCCTAACCCAAAGGTTCCTGGAATTCATAAATTCAAATGCAATGGAACAACTAGTCACCTCTCCCACTAGGGGAGATAATATACTAGACCTGATCATCACAAACATGGGGACAAAATGCTCCACACCGGAAGTACACCCCTCACTAGTGAGATCTGACCACAAACTAATCACCCTGGATATACATATCCCACCTCCACCCCCAGCACAAAAGACCACAGTGAAAAACTTCTCAAAAGCAGACTTTACTCTTCTTAAGACTGAGATGGTATCCTTTAAGCCCACTGTGCCAGTGGATACCACATCCCACAATGCCGAATCCTTCACAAATGCTTTCTATGGACATCTCCAAGAATGCATGGATCATGCAATCCCAAACAAATCCAAGTCCCTCTCCACCAAATGTAAGCGTCCTGTCTGGTGGACCTCAGCCATAAACAAATTGTATAACAAAGAAGGAAGCTACTGCATCAGAAGCGAAATCCCATGAAGGAAGACATCTCTGATCAACATTAGCAGAAAACTACGTTCTCTCATAAAACATCCAAGGCAAACTTTGTGAGAAAAATCGCTAAGGACACTAAAGATAACCACAGAGCCTTCTTCAGCTATGTTAGAAACCTGGTAGAAACCCTCAGATATGCTCAGAGTTGGTTCACAACAACAAAAATACACTGAACCCACAGATATTGCCAACATTCTGGCTGACAGGTTCAGTGCAAATTCTCCTCCTTCACCCCCAAAAGAAGAAATACTTATCCCAGCTGAATGTAATCTCCCTGTCATCTCAGATGTCCAAGTGAGAACCGCCCTAAACAAAGCAAAAAACACAGCATCAATGGGACCTGACGGTATCCCGGGGTGCGTGTTACGTGAACTCCAAGAGGAGCTAAACCCACACATAAAAATGCTATTTAACCTTAGCCTTACTTCGGGATATGTACCTGAACACTGGCGTACAGCAACAGTGATCCCACTCCACAAGGGGGGTGCCTCTACAGACCCTGGAAACTACCACCCCATAAGCTTAACTAGCCTGGTCTGCAAAGCTATGGAAAGAATCATTATGGAACTCATAAACAGAGACATAGGGGACCTAGAGACACTTGACCCCACCCAGTTTGGCTTTGTAAAGGGCAGATCCTGCCTTTTAAACCTGGTTGACTTTTTCGAAACAGTGACTAGATCCATTGATGAGGGCAAAGCAGTCCATACAGCATACCTGGACTTGGCTAAGGCCTTCGACACAATACCCCACTCAGGCATCATAGATAAGCTAAACAGCTTAAAAGTAAACCCTTATGTCACTAGATGGGTTGCAAACTGGCTAAAGGACAGAACCCATAAAGTTAAAATCGCTGGAGCAATGTCAGACTCAAAGCCAGTCACAAGTGGTGTCCAACAGGGATCTGTCCTGGGACCCCTCTTGTTCGACATTTATTTCTCAGATGTTAAAGCAAACATGGGAGGGCTGTGGCTGACAAAGTTATAGATGACTGCAAACTAGGCGCCATAGTCGATACACCAGCAGACACACACACATCCTACAAAAGGCCTCACTGAAGCGGACAACTGGTGCCGTAGTCACGCCTTAAACTAAATGCCAAAAATGTATAGTCATCCCTTTTGGAAAAACAAAGTACCCACAAATTATCACATAGACAGCAACCCACTGAGTATGGAAAAAGTAATCAGAGACCTAGGGACCCAAGTAGACAGCGACCTCTCATTTGACACCCACGTTGCCAAAGTGGTTAGAAAAACATTCTACCTTGCACACCTCATCATGAAGGGATTCACATCCAGATCCAAGGATGTCATTGTACCCTATATTCCTCCCTCATCAGACCCATGATTGAGTACAATGCCCCATTTGGTATGTACCTCACCTGGCATTTGCAACAGCTGGAGAGACCACAAAAGTACCTCACCAAAAGGATCAAGGGTCTCCAACATATGTCTTATTCTGCCAGACTAAAGAAACTTCAGCTCTATTCAGTAGCATACCACCTGCTCAGAGGTGATCTCTGCCTGATGTACAAGGCCATGTCCAATCAGGATCTGATGGACATGCTCCACCTCAAAAATCCAAATCCATCAGGACCACGAGCTAAAGACTTAAACCTCGGCACAAGTATGAATAGGACATGTTGGAGGGATAGATTCATAACCCAGAGGCTTCCCATGCTTTGGAACAGGATCCCAGTTCATATTAGGCAGAGCCCCTCACTGACTCTCTTCAAGAGAAATCTTGATGAGTGGATGGGAGATCGTAAGTTTACCCCAGGGGTCACATCTGTGTCACTGCTAGACAGGGGCACATTAAACTAATTCTATTATATAAGGGGACCTTCATTGTGTCACTACTAGACAGAGGCACAGTATTCTAGATTTATTCTGTACATTTTTGTACCATTTCATGGGGTGGCAAAAGCCACATCACTATGGCTAGGCTTACAAATGCCCCAGGGCAGATAGCCTAGTACTATATTATGAAACTATGAAACTATGAATATATAGAGCAGCATCACATCAGTGATGCAGAATATATAATATACAAAGAAGCATCCCATCAGTGATACACAATGTATAATATACAAGGCAGCATCCCATGAGTGATACAGAATGTGTAATATACCGAGTAGCATACCATCAGTGTTACACTATGTATAATATACTGAACAGTATCCCATCAGTGCTGCACGATCTATAATATATAGAGCAGTTTCCCATCAGTGATGCACAATGTATAATATACAGAGCAACATTCCTTCAGTGATACACAATGTTTAATATACAGAGTAACACCCCATCAGAGATACTCAAGTTTAAAAACAACAATATATATAC
>NC_056726.1:1554429396-1554457668 GCF_019279795.1 Protopterus annectens
TGGATCAGGTTTGACCCTGCACCACTGACATGTACGGTATCCCTGTGCCTATTGTACTGATAGGGCAGGGTGCCATGCCCTCTGTAGTCTGCTGCAATCACACCATGTTTGCTGTCTGTGAGCAATATGCAGGGAAATACCATCATAGTGGTTGTTGCCTAGCCGAGTGTGTTTGTGTATGAGATATGGGTTGAGAGTGTTCTCTGGGTAATACAAAGGTTGCCTAAATTCTTTGCCAGGCCTTGATGTCACATGTAGGGGTATGGATTGTCAATCTCAGCCTCTCTGCTGTTTGACATCTGTTATCCTTGTAAGGTGGACATTGTGACATAAAATAGGCCCACCATATAAGAAATTTGCAAAACCAGCTCCACAATGAGTCCACTTTTTACACACTCACAGATACGAATGACAAACACCCACACACCAAATCTCACAGTTGCCATGTCTGGGATTAGAACTCCTACTTAACTAGTATGTTACACTACAGCATTACGCAGTTATAGCACATGCCACAGAGATTACTGGGCTATTCTTTCCCCAAAGGTGTATTTCAAAGTGAATGACATCAGCAGGCTTGCCAAAGAAGGGCAATGGAGGTTGAAGTGACTGTGAATGGCCTCAAAAGCAGTGCTTCCTCCACAAACACCCACACAAACATCCACACTTGAAATGTTTGGGGAAATAGAACTCCTACCTAACTAGTATATCACACTACAGCATTACGTAGGCATAGGACACACCAAAAAGAATACTGGGCTACTTCTTCCCCAAAGGCGTATTTCAAAGTGAATGACATCAGCAGGCATGCCAAAGTAGGGCATTTTAAATTGTAATGAGTGTGACTGGCTTAAAAAGCATTGATCCCTACCCAGACAAACACACACACACACAGTTACCACATCGAGGATTAGAACTCCTACCTACCTAATGCGTCATAATACAGCATTATACAGTTATAGGACACGCCACAGAAATTATTGGGCTACTACTTCCCTAAAGGTGTATTTCAAGGTGAAGACATCAGCAGGCTTGCCATAGTAAGGCAATGGGAAGTGCAGTGTGTATGCATGGGCCATAATCCATTCATCGAGAGGCAGATACACAACAGTCACGCACACACAGGTTTATATTCCACAGGTACGTGTATACTACTGCTAGATGACTACTGATGTGTATAGTCATATTACACAGTTAGCACAAACACCACAGACACTATACTGCTGAGGGTTAGCAGAGGCAAATGTCTACGGTGATTGATAGTTGCACATCATGTGGTTTTAGCCAATTGGATGTGTGCTGGCTGGGACAGGCCTCATGATGGAAGGCTCTTTGTCATTGTCACTCTCTTCCACACATCTATGTATGAGTATGTTTGGCCTATTAGAGTGTGTTGTCCTTTGACATATGTGAGTATTCCTATACAATGTGTGTGCAAAGCATGACTGGTGTGTGCTGAGGAGTGTATGCACTAACATCTGCAACTGCCAGATATGTATGGTCCACTGTTGTTGCCAGACATGGGCTTCATTTCTGTAAGTGTGGGAGCATGCCCAATATGACCTTCTGTACTGAATGTGAGAATCCATTCCAGTTATATTGTACTCCAGTGCAGACTTTTGTGTTTTACACCTACAGCTACCAAAATGTTTCTGTGGGATATGTGTAGATCAGTTGACAATATGGGGTCAAAATGGGCAAAGGATAGTGGGTTGCTGTAGGTAATTGTGTTTGTGCTGCTTCTGCTACATGATCCTGGTGTTAGCAGAGATATTCGAACATATGTACTGTTATACACTGTGATGTTTTATGTCATCAGGTACTGTCAGGAATACATATTTACTTGCTGTGATGTCCTGGAGATCACAGGGTGAATGCAGCTGTGTCCAGTATTGTGGTCAGCAGCCTACATATTCTTGCACAATCATGCCATTCTGGAGGGTGAGCTGCAAACACTTGCTGCTGAGTCTGTGTAAATGGTTCAGCATCTTGGTACAGTGGTGGCTGAGGATCCCGTGCTTGTACATCCATTGACATGACAGTATGGCCTAATCTTGCTGTTGCAATACCTCACAGCTGTACAGATTCACACAGGTTTCCCAGAGGCAGGGGTCATAATTCTAGACATTACCCCTTCACATTGTTGTTTATGATCAGGTGTAGCTACCCATTCTTGTGTTTGCAGCCAGGGAAAGTATGTGTACTCAGCAGAGTTTCAGACTTCACACACTCCATGCGCCCATACTCCCACCCTCATAGGTTCATAGGTTCATAGGTTCATAGGTTCATACTAGGCTATCTGTCCTGGGGCAATTATAAGCCTAGCCCGATTCTGTATGGCTTACGCCACCCCTTGATTTGAGTATACTGTGCCCTTTTTAAGGTTTAGTTTACTGTGCCTCTGTTTAATAGTGACACAGGAGTAATCCCTGGGACAAACCTACAATCCCCCATCCACCTATCGAGATTCTTCTTGAAGAGATTCAGTGAGGTGCTCTGCCTCACATGAACTGGAATTCTATTCCAGAGCGAAAGGAGCCTCTGGGTTATGAACCTGTCCCTCCAGCAAGTTCTATTTATTTCTGTGCTGAGGTTCAAGTCCCTCGAGTGTGTGGCTCTAAGGGATTTAGATTTACTGAGGTGGAGCATGTCCATTAATTCTGGATTTGACATAGCTTTGTATGTCAGGCATAGATCGCCTCGAAGTAGGCGGTATGCAACTGAGTAGAGCAGGAGTTTTTTTAACCGAGCAGCATATGGCATCTGTTTGAGACCCTTGATCCTCTTGGTGAGATACTTTTGGGGTCTTTCTAATTGCTGCAGGTGTCAGGTAAGGTACATCCCAAAAGGGGCATTGAATTCTATGATGGGCCTGATGAGGGATGAGTAAAGGGTCATGATTACCTCTCTTGATCTAGATGTGAAACCCTTCGTGATGAGGTGGGCTATGTAGAAGGTCTTTCTAACCACTTTGGCAATGTGGTTTTCAAAGGAGAGATTGCTATCAACTTGGGTCCCCAGGTCCCTAATAACTTTCTCTGTACTTAATGGGTTTCTGCCTATGTGGTAATTTGTGGGCACATTGTTTTTGCCAAAGGGTATGACTATATATTTTTTGGCATTTAGCTTTAAACCATGGTGCTGGCACCAGTTATCTGTCTCTCTGAGACCTTTTTGAAGGATGTTTGTGTCAGCTGGAGAGTTGATTTTGGCGCCCAGTTTGCAGTCATCTGCGAACTTGGTGAGCCATAGTCCTTCCACATTTGCCTGTACCTCGGAAAAGTATATACTGAACAAGAGTGGTCCCAGGACAGAACCCTGTGGGACACCACTTGTGACCGGTTTCGAGTCTGACATGACTCCAGCAACTCTCACTCTGTGGGTTCTGTCTTTGAGCCAGTTTGCGACCCATCTTCTGACATAGGGATTTATATTTAAGCTGGATAGCTTATCTATGATGCCTGAGTGGGGTATTGTGTCAAATGCCTTTGCAAGGTCCAGATAGGCTGTGTGGACTACCTTCCCTTCATCTATGGCTTTGGTGACTGTTTCGAAGAAGTCAACCAGGTTCAAAAGGCAGGATCTGCCCTTGACAATGCCGAACTGGATAGGATCTAGTGTCGGTAGGTCCCCAATGTCTTTGTTTATGAGCTCCATGATGATTCTCTCCATAGCCTTGCAGACTAAGCTAGTCAGGCTTATGGGGCGATAGTTTCCAGGGTCCGTAGAGGCTCCACCTTTGTGGAGTGGGACCACTGTTGCTGTATGCCATTCTGTGGGCACATATCCTGTAGTGAGGCTGAGATTGTATAGCTGTTTTATTTGAAGGATTAGTTCCTCTTTCATGTAGGACGCAACCTGGGACGCCATCTGGTCCCATGGAAGCAGTGTTTTTTGCTTTGGAGAGGGCAGCCTTCACCTGAGCATCTGAGATGTTTGGGAGGCAGCCCTCTGCCGGCATAGTTAATTGCTCTTTTGGGGGGGGGTGGAGAAGTTTGCACTGAACCTGTCTGCCAGGATATTGGTGATGTCTGTGGGTTCAGTGTATTTTTTGTTGTTTAGAATCAACTCAGAACAAGTCTGGGAGTTGCATCCCAGGTTACTAACATAACTGAAAAAAGCCTTATGATTGTCTTTGGTGTCCTGTGCAGTTTTTCTCTCGAAGCTGGCCTTAGAGGATTTTATGAGGGATAGTAATTTTTTGCTAGTACTGATCAGAGATGCCTTCCCTATTAGCGATTTTGCTCTATCATGTAGTAGCTTCCTCCTTCTGTTGTACAGTTTATTTATGTCAGGGGTCTACCAGACTGGACGCCTGCCTTTGGATGATTGGGTCTTGGTTTTGTTTGGGATAGCATGATCCATGCATTCCTGGAGATGTCCGTAGAATGAATTTATATAGGATTCTGCAGTTTGGGCCATAGTTTCCACTGGCCCTGGGGCCTTGAAGGATTCCACTTCTGTTTTGAGAAGTGAGAAGTTCGCTTTTGAGAAGTTTTTCACTGTGGTTTTCTGGGCTGGGGTCGGGATGTGGACATCCAGTGAAATTAATTTATGGTCCAATCTTACCAATGAGGGATATACTTCTGGTGCAGAGCATAGAGTCCCCATGTTGGTAATGATCAGGTCTAGTATGTTGCCCCTCTTGTGGGAGTGGTGACTAGTTGTTCCATAGCATTTGAGTTTATAATTTCCAGGACTCTTTGGGCTAAGGTGCTGGGGCTTGAGTAGTGCTCCCAGTCAATGTTTGGGTAGTTGAAGTCACCCAATATAATGGTGTTCGGAGAGATCTTCATGTTCTCCAATGTTTTCAGGAAAGCCAAGTGGGATTCCTGACTTTGAGAGGATGGTCTGTAGGATGCTATAAACTGAAAAGCAGTCTTGCCCACTGTTAGTTGCACATGGATGGTCTCCGATACTTCGTGCAATGCCACTAACCTGGAGGTGTGGATATCCTTGATTAATATGGAAACTCCCCCTCCTTTTGTGGTTCGGTCCGGGTTTTGGGGCCGAAAAACATGATATGAGGTATAGCCTGGTAGTGCTGGGGTGCTGTCTGGAGCCTCGAACCAGGTATCTGTCACTGCACAGATATCGATGTTCTCCATACTGAGGAGAGCTTCGAGTGCATGCATCTTGAGGTTAAGACTTCTGGCATTTAGCAGCATTACCCTTAGTTTCTTGTTCCTTGTGCTGTCTATGGGGGTGGGTTTGACTTTTGAGCCTTGCCTAAAAAAGGCACTATGGGGGTGGTAAGAGCCTTTGCCAATATCCGAAAGCCCAGTGGTGATATGTGCAAGCCATTCCTAGTGAAGCAACGTCGCTTGTCGAGCATGTCATCCCAGGCTGACAGACACTGGATCCCCTTTGAATGACACCAAAATTTTAGCCAATTGTTAAAATCGATCATTTTGTCTTTGTACTGTGGCATCATTCTAGGTGAGGGTAAGATGCTGTTCAAGGTCAGGGTCATACCAGCCTGGGCTACATGATCAGAGAGCTCCTCTATGTCTCTTTTCATGTAGTCCAGGGAGGTACGTCTCAGGTCATTCACACCAGCATATACAATGACTTAGTCATATTTGTATTTGCTTTGGAGTGACCTGAGTGCTTCCGTTATGTGTCGGATCCTAGCACCCGACAGGCAGCTCACCGTGACCTACTCTTTATTCAGCCTGGTGAACGGGACGTCAGTGTTTCTGACAATAGAGTCACCTATAACAAGAGTATCAGGTGTGTTATTCAGCCTTAAGGGCTGTGGCTGCTTGGCACACTGACTTTGTGGGTTATGTGGTGTGTGTGTTTTGTTTTGAGGTAGCGTTTGCTTGGATGTCTGCTTTGGAGGTCTCTGTTGCTTAGGTAGGTTTTTATTTAGAGCCTCTGAGTATGTTTTTGTGTATTTATGTGTTTGGTTCGCTGATGTGGTGGGACTATGTGATACTGGAATTGTGTTGTTTGAAGTTACCTTCTCCTCCTGACTGGTTACACCAGTTTTGAGATGAGAGAGCTCAGCCTCCAGTTTGGCTAAAGAGTTGCATCTCTCACATATATTTGAACCTGTTTGGAGGAGGAGAGGGTTGTCCGTGTACATGAGACAGTTGTAACTTTGCCTCAAAATTCCCAGATTCACCAGCTGGACTGGAGAGGAAACCATTGACTGACCTTTGGACATGCTAGAGTAATAGGGAAACTGAATTTAAGATGGACCAATAGAGGACAGTGTAATCGTAGAGAGTATAAGAGTAAGTAGTGTTTATGGTTTAATAGTGCTAACTTGTAGGATTACTTAATTGGACCAGTGAAGGGCCTTAGAATGAGAATATGGTGTTTAAATTGAGAGAGAGAGCAGTTCTAAGGGAAAACGTGAAGAGCAGACTTTGTGGAGCCAGGAATAGTTTAAACCCCATTAGGCGGCGCTGCCCGCTGTTGCGCTATACACAAAACCGCGCTAAACCCCGCAGAAAAGGGTTTTAAGAGAGTAAGATGAAGGAGTTTTGGACTTGACCCAAAATGGCCAATAAAACTACAGTTTTAAGTCAGTAACAACTCCCACAGGGGCAGGCAGGCTGCTCAATGTTTTTCACTGCCACTGATCAACAGAGAGACTTCCCTTTAGCCCAAGCAAAAAATGGCCTCACAGAAACTTAGAAACAGTTCAAGAACAGCAAGCCTGTAACTGAACTTTTTTAAATCTCAGAAAAGTGGGAAAAAAGCAAGATTTTTTTTTGTTTTTTTTATTTTTTCAGAGATAGCAGAGGTTCACAAGTATCAACAAGTTATAACAGTGTAGTAAATGACCCCACACAAGAGTGCTAGGCCAAAGACAGATAAAATGCAAGTTTTGAGAAAAAAAACAATTTTAAACATAAGTGCAAACAGGAAATTCAGTAAACAGCTCTAGAATGTGCTCTAAATACAGTTACTAATGCAGAAATCAAATTTAACAAACCAGAAAGTGCTCAAAATAGGCGGCTATGCAGAAAAACTTAGCAAATAAACAGAGGAAAAATACTTAAAATCTCAAAAGTGGCTCCTTTCTTCTCTTAGCATTTTATCCTCTTGGTGGGTGCTTCACCAACAGCCAACAAGCCTGAAAAGATGCCAAAACCATGAGGCAACCAGGTTTTAAGAGAGGAAGATGAAGGAGTTTTGGAATTGACCCAAATGGCCAATAAAACTACAGTTTCAAGTCAGTAACCACTCCCACAGGGGCAGGCAGGCTGATCAATGTTTTTCACTGCCACTGATCAACAGAGAGACTTCCCTTTAGCCCAAGCAAAAAATGGCCTCACAGAAACTTACAAGCAGTTCAAGAACAGCAAGCCTGTAACTGAACTTTTTTAAATCTCAGAAAAGTGGGAAAAAAGCAAGATTTTTTTTTTGTTTTTTGTTATTTCAGAGATAGCAAAGGTTCACAAGTATCAACAAGTTATAACAGTGCAGTAAATGACCCCACACAAGAGTGCTAGGCCAAAGACAGATAAAATTCAAATTTTGAGAAAAAAAACGATTTTAAAAATAAGTGCAAACAGGAAATTCAGTAAACAGCTCTAGGTTGTGCTCTAAATACAGTTACTAATGCAGAAATCAAATTTAACAAGCCAGAAAATGGTCAATATAGGCGGTTATGCAGAAAAACTTAGCAAATAAACAGAGGAAAAATACTTAAAATCTCATCTGTTATTCTATCCTCTTCCATACGTTATGCAAACATTATCTGATATGTTCCCTATAGTTATCACCTCATCCCAGCAGTAATTTGGTGTTGGTCCACAGTTCATGCAGTAGGACATGGTGGACATATTACTGTGATTTGTTCACATGGCCTTACATTTGGGTTCTGTAGACTGTGTTATGTTGTTACTTGGAAGTCCATGACATAACATACATTGGCAGTACGGGTGAGACACAGGCCTTTGGCAGGGACTGTAGGTCATTTGGTAGTGATGCAGGCCAGCTGTAGCAGGGCGTTGCATTATGTCACTCCTACAGTCCCAGACTGCAATACACTATATTTCCCTAGGGTGACAGGGTAGGTGTGCAAGGTGTTTATGCCAATACTTTCTGTCAGTATTGATCCAGTGGTGTGGGTGCTGGCAGGGTGAAGCTTACAGCTAGGGACACACCTGCATGCTACATTCTTTTGCTATTGCCATACACAGGTGGGGGTCATATTGTACTCATTCCCAACAGCAGCAATAAGACCGGAGAGGTACCTGTGGTTGGTGGCGTGGTTAGCTGGGTGCACGTGTGCTATGAACACTACTTACATCTGACTCACAGATATGCATGGGGCATTCCACTTATGCTGGCTTGTGCAGGAACATCAGCTCTTTCTCAATACTTCATTCCTATGACCTGGCCAGACGACATCGGTATTCCTTACTACAAGCCCAACTAACGTGCTGCTAACCTGTATGTACAATGCCAAGAGTGTGTCCATTTGACAGTTACATATTATATACTGTCTGGCTGGGGTACTTCCCTCTGTGTACTGCTTGTATATCTGGGCAGATATTCATGCCATGTCCATCTTTCAGATGGTGCACATATTACTTCCATACATTTACTATGGCTTACTGCTGGAATGTGTTTTTCTGGGAAGAATTGTGTTTGGCACTGCAGTTGTGAGAACTTGGCCCTGTCATCGGCGGTACTGGGGAATGGCCACCAGGACAAACCTCACCATGCATACATACTGACCACTCTCACACAATATACAACACATTTACTGGGAGGGTGGCCTAATGGTTAAGGTGTTTGCCTTACAAACACAAGGTACAGGGTTTGAATCTCACGGGATAATTGGCTAGGCTTAAAATGGCTCGCAAGGGCAGTAAGCCTAGTAATAATCTATGAACCTATGAACGCACCAACCTAACACACACAGACCTGCATATTGTACACGTGCTGCAATTTATCCTGCTACCTTGGCCAGCTCAGGTAATCTGTGCTCCCCTGTTATTATACCTACAGATACATGTTACAAAATTTCTACATAGGATGGGGGCACACCTGACTGTTACTACATTTTTACATAGGATTGGGGGGCACACCTGACTGTTACTACGTTTCTACATAGGATTGTGTGGGGGGGACACCTGACTGTTACTACATTTCTACATATGATTGGGGGGCACACCTGACTGTTACTACATTTCTACATAGGATTGGGAGGAGACACACCAGACTGTTACTACATTGCTACATAGGATTGTGGGAGGGGCACACCTGACTGATACTACATGTCTACATAGGCTTGGGGGAATACCTGACTGTTACTACATTTCTACATATGATTGGGGAGCACAGCTGACTGCTCCTACATTTCTACATAGGATTATGAGGGGGGCACACTTGACTGTTACTACATTTCTACATTGGATTGGGGGGCACACCTGACACATGTACACATTTGCTATGTCTGTACTGGTATTTCAGGTACTCCATTTCATTCTGTATTCTAACCTATCATGCTGACAGAGGCATATCAGTGTATTACAGGTCTTAGATTTGATTGACCTACATTTCAGTTTCTGACTTCTTACCCTTCAGAACTAACATTCCACTGTCTGACCTGTTGTAGTCTGTCTTTGTAGGTCTGGGGGGGGGTCATTCTCCATAGACATCAACCAGAGGCCTTAGCACAGCCTTTGTTCGTGTTTGTCTACACCTGTCCTGCTGGCTGAGACTGTTGTTGGGTATGTGAGCCTCCTTGACTGGCATGTGTGTGTCCTATGGACACACGTGGCCCAGCACATTTCCTGCAGTGAGTTTTGTCACCTTGTCTAGTACTGGCTACTATGTTGACACCAGTATTGGTTACAGATCTCATGCTACCACTATAGGTGTCTACTATCTGCTGGCATCCCATTCAGCTACCCAATTCCCTTGCATGCTCACATCCATACCATAGATACAAGTAACAATACAGACTACTCCATTCTGCAATTGGTAGGAAGAGTGACTTACATTGTGGCTGTGCCAGCATTGAGGATGGTGCTGGAGGGCTATGTCGGATGCACATAGTACACACCCTATACATGGTTAAGCACAGGTTGTGTCATGTTTGGCATACCTTTTACTATATGTGCGAGTTAGAGAGAGGTGTCATTCCCTGGGTCCCTATCATGTCAGTGTATGTGCTATGCATTCCCTCTTTGCCTAGGCCTGAGCATACTGGGCATGCCTTCTTCTGCCTACTGGGGCAGGCTCAGATTGTTCCTCCTCTGAGTCACTCTGTGCCTGTGCAGGCCTTGGCAATGGTGGTGGGCTGTGTGGCCCTACCCCATGCTGTTCCTGCTGCAGATGTTTCCACAGGATCATATTGTGTAGCATGGCACATATGATGACAATATGGGTACATGTAGTTGGTGAGTACAGCAAGGCTCCACCGGATGTGTCCAGGCACTGGAACCATGACTTGAGCATCCCAAACACAAGCTCTATTATGATTCTTGTTTGTGCGTGTGCCTCATTATGGAGTTTTTGTTCGGGTGTGTGTGCATTTCTGATGGGTGTCATCAGCCATGGCTCCAGTGCGTAACCAGCATCCCCCACTAGGTGATCATAACAGATGTCCACATTGGCAAATCTCTGGTAGAGCTGCGTCAGATGCCAGATGTGGTAGTCGTGATAGCTTTCAGGGCAGCCAGCACACACACATTCATTATAATGCCCTGGGCATCTCACACGACCTTTCAGTTAATGTAGGGGAAGCCCTTGCAGTTGATGTAGACCCTACCCCACTCACCAGGTGGTGCTTTGATGCATATGTGCATGCAATCTATAGTACCCACTACCTCAGGGTATTCTGCTATTTGGTGGAAGAGACGCATATTGCTGGCCAATGCCTCACAGGTTTTGGGGAAATATACGTACTCTCCGGCATGTGCTGACATGGCATCCAGGAAATGGTGGAGTACCCTGGATGCTGATGCCTGTGAGATCCCCATGATATCCCCAGATGGCCTTTGGAAGGTATCTATGACTAGTATTCTTAGGCCTACACATACCTTTGTGTCCACTGGGATGGGTTCCCCCCTGTTAGTTCTGTGTGTAAGGTGTGGCTGGCACAGCTCAACAATTTGCTGTAGGAGGTCCCTGTCCACCCTATAGTGCTTCACTATCTCAGCTCATGTAGCCCCTGGGTCTGTACACTCTTCTCCTTCTCTTCACTGTGGGTTGGTTGACAGCATTCACATCCTCATCACCCTCAGCCTCTTCCACATGTTGATGTATGATAACTGCTGCAGCCCCTATCATTTTGTTGCTTTTGTTTGGTAAAATTTCCCCACTTGTTTTCACCGGTGGTGTAGAGTATGTGGGAAAAACAGAGGATAAGGTGTTTGTATAGTTTATAGTAGTGTGCTGGGCTGGGCTGGGCTGCTGCCTGTGGAATTGGCTGATTCTGATATATTTCACCTGACAGCTATGCTAGTTGTCCTTTATTACATTCCTACTGCTATTTCCCCTTCCCATTGCCTTCCTGTTTAAGCCCAGGGGCATGCCACACAAACACAGTGCTCAGTTGTGCACAGAGCTGCTATTTCCTGGTTTAGTTTTGTTTTTTTCTTTAAAACCCAGTGCGCAGCACTCAAACCCACTTAGGTAATGTAAAGAGTGCTAGGCAGCCTCAGACACACCACATTGCTTAGCTCTAAGCTAATGGCAAACCCAAGCCACAGGACTCCAATAGGCTTACAGTATGCCTGACACTTCCACCCTATGATGTCAGCTAACTTTTAGGCTTGCACTATGGTATTCCTCCACTTACACAGTTGGGTGCTGGCTAGCACTGAGGGGAAATCTGGGATTCAGTATCATTCCCCTCATTTGCATAGGATTGCCTACTAATGCATAGCTACAAGTCCCACACTGAGCCTTCCCCCTTAGCAACCACTATTCACTGGCTATGTTGTCTTCTGCCTGCCATTGAGTATTATGGCAAAATAGTGATTTTGGATACAATGCTTATTTCAGTTTTTTCTTTTTTTTTTTATTTTATTTCCGGCTCAATCCCATTTGGCTGCCCTACACTTAAACAGCTAAAATCGGCTAAAAAAATAAAGGTTTTTTTTTTTTTGGAAACTGTTTTCCATGCCAGTGGTCATATATTTGGCCATTGCAATGCTTTACACATACTATACACCCTTTATTTGGAGCTGTCATGGCCAAGTACATCTCTACACACTACACTAGTCCTGCACGGCTGGCTGACAGCTTCCTGGATCACAAATTCACCTCATTTGCATGATTTTCACCTGCAAATGGGGTAATTTGCATACAGGAGCTGTGTCTGTACAGGAATAGTGCAGGAGTGCTCGTGCACATCCATGGAGCTTATTCCTGGATCGCACGGCGGCCATATTCCCTTCAGCAGCTCCTGCACTATTCCTGCATGCTGTGCAGAGCTTGCTGAATCCGGGGCTTCATCTTCATATCTATTAGCATCAGTGCTATATGTAGCATGGATCTAGTACTTAAACATACACTGCTATTTCAAAAAGACTTCTCAAGTCCTGTAACATAACATCACATTGAAAATAATTTCTTATATTTCTCTACTGCATAATGTTTTGTATGCATATAAATATATGTCTGTGATATAATATGTATATTTATCATTTATATTATACCATTTACTGTATTTTGGGGAGATTTTCTCACTGGGTCTCCACTAAAAAGGGGATTTTGCCCACCCAGATTTTCATGGTAAACAAATGCAAAGTAAATAAAATAAAATAAATTTCTTAATAAATCCATTACTTAAATTTTTGTAATCCCTAGTTCTTACCCTTCCTGCGTGCCTTGAAGTAATTTCCATTCCAGGGAATCACATCCATTTTTGACATCATTCTTGGCCCACTGCTCTTTAACATTTTCATAAATAACCTCTACACCTCCTCTCAAAGTATTTGTCTGACAGCCCACTACAACTACAGTCCGTCACACAAGATGCCTTCAACTCAGTCGAACTGTGGCTACGTCAAACTAACTTTTACTTCATTCTAAAAAGACTAAACCACTACTATTTTTCCTACAGTCCATGTCAATGCTAAAAGTAACTTCCACATTACCTCTCTAAACAATACAGCTATTGAAGTAGTTACCCATACCAAATTGCTTGGACTCACCAGAGACGACAGCTTAAACTTTGATATGCACATGTAACACTGCATGAAAAAAATCACCAAAAGCTAGGTCTCCTATACACACACACACACACACACACACACACACACACACACACACACACACACACGCACACACACACACACACACACACACACACACACAAAATGCTTACTTCTTCTAGTAGAATCACCCTAGCTAAATCTTATCTTTTAGCCTCTCCAGTACAACTCACCTGTTTTGACTAACATCCAGGTCCCTCTCTTAAATCACAACTGGTGCAATGCTATAATACAACAGGATTTGCTGTCATGTACTTAAAGCACAGAAGATCGAGTCCACCTGTGTGAGTCTTGCATTGTGAATGTTGTAATGTCGAAAACCAACACTACTGACTGTCACACCTTATCCCCTATCTGGACCCATGATAATGCTTGTTCTTGGGTCCAGGGATTGTTGAGGTTCAGAGTTTCTGTCAGGTAGACCTGTGTTTGGTATTCTGACTTTTGCAGAATGGTTTCATGTATTGGACGACTCAACCACCTTAGTGTCGAGTACATAATAGTAAACCATAAGATAGCTAGAGTTGCTGCTGCCACATGAAGCTCTTCATTGCTCTGCCTTATGTGCTGTCAGCTGGTTAGAACTCCCACATCAACTAGCCCATACGTAACTTCTTCCAACCCATAAAATACTATATAACCCCTCTACCTGCCCTTCAATCGCCTCAATACTTTATCACTATCTCACAAATAAACCTCTGCACTCTCAAGACAAAACCCTGCTTGAAATCTATATTAAAAAAAAGGTATTGAACAATGTCTATACTCACACTGCATATCCAATCTATGGAACTCTATCCCATATTCAATCAGAACTATATCTAGCCACGTATTTAAGTCCTCTCTCGTAGAATAGCTGACAAACTCATAGCCACACCCATGAACTTCACCTATATGGTCTACATCAAAAATACTTTTCATTCCTACTAACTGCTCATTAGAATATCTATCTGTACCTTTCAACAAATGTCCTATCCCCATTCTCGGGGGGACTTGCATGATATTTTTTTTTATTTTTCCCCTACTATAATAAATTGTACTACTAATACTTTTGTAAATACTTATTGTCATTTTTTAAATTTTATTTACTTTTTTATTACTATATCACTCATGTTTCCTCTTGCTTTATTGTATCCTATGTAGTTCCCTTGCAATTTGGATTTATATATGCTTATCTGCTCTGCTATTTTATTTGATGTTATGTAAACCTCTTGAGTTTTTCTGTCTGGGCCTCTCTGGAAAATGAATAATTATTATCCATTTGGACTTTCCAGGTAAATAATGTAGCTAAATAAATAAACAAATACATAAATAAATAAAATATTAAGAGAGCACAATCTGCCCCTACTTGATCCATTTTCCTCAATAGCTTCCATAAACTCTGTCACCCAGTGAATCTACTCACATTAATTTCCTGATCAATGAAACTTAATTTGTATGGATACGGTGTGGGAAGACTTTGTCCACTATAATTGATGGAAATGTTTCCAGAATCTTGACATCTGACTAATCAACAAATGGGGGTACATTGCCGCAGTCTGTGGTCTTACTGGCATTTTGGCCAGAACAGCCCTGACGTCTGTCATGATGCATTTGTTTCAGAAAAAAAAGTCCATTCCCCCCACAGCTTGCAAATAACATGCATAGTCTTTATTTATTCTTATTTGTTGACCAGCAATGTCCAAATGGGCAAAGCCCATTTTCAAGGAGCACAGAGAGAATCTTGAAGATACTCATGACAACATTGTTGTTGTTATTATTGTTTACACAAATACATTGCACAGTCCTTAAGACATCGATATACAAACAGTAATTGTTCTGTAGAGACACTATGCAAAGATAAAACAGGTATTGCTTCTGTGGTGAGATTATACATGGTGCTATACATCCGAGGTGTAAAAACATTTATTCTGCAAGCAGTTCATGTAAAATATATGTGATAATCAGGCATTAGATATGGCTTATATGGCATGGGTAAAGAGAGTTACAGTACAAATGTTAGGAATATATATATTTTTGTCTGTGAGTTGCTTCATCTGCTAGAACTGTTTCTGGTTTAACTGCTCCATTTTGTTTTTTGTTTTAAAAAATCTGCTTGGCCAAGTGTTTTTGTTCTATGTGGGAGACAGATGCGTAAATTATCCAGGTTGCACATTTCACATTTTTTCCTTTCTTTAATGTATTTTTTGAGTACATGGGACATTTCTGGGTCTTTATCTTTTCTGATAAAACTTGAAGCCTGCAAAAACTACAAACACGGTTGGTGACACCCTACTGTGTGAGGAAATGAAACTTTTATTTTTTTGTCTGTGAGTTGCTGTTGATAGAGCTGCTTTCTCTTTTACCTGCTCCATTTGTTTTCTGTTTAAAATATCTTCTTGGATTGGTGTTTTTTTCTATGTGTGAGATAGACACTTAAATTATCTAGGCTGCACATTTCACTTTTTTAATTGGTTAATTTGTTTCTTGATTGATACTTAAATACACAGGGAATTTCTGGGTCATTGGCCGGGATTCAGTAATCCTCCGAGTAAGACTAATCAAGTCTTACTCAGAGACTGCCGTTTAAGACTACGACGTCAGCACGTCATGCATATGCATGAGGGTACTGACTCAACTGGAAGGCTTACACCGAGCATGTAAGACTGCAGGGGGCGTGTTGGACTGCTGAGCAGTCCAAATATCCACGCCCCTGCAACCATATAAAGCGAAAGACAAATGCAATGAGCGAGTCCACTGAAATGTACACATAGCAAATAGTACACATCCCCACATACTAAACCCCTTTGTAAATGTAAAATGTAGACTATTTCTTTTTCTAATTCCCGATATAGCTGCCCATATTTGTGCGTGTTTGCGCGGGTGTGCCCACTGCTTAGCTGCAGTTAGCAATTTTGACATCGAAGAGCGTAATAAGAAATGTTTATGCAAATCAAGCCCACTAGCGTAGTAGCAGAGCATTCGCACAAAGAAGAGGCATTCCCAGTTCTAGTCCCACCACTCCCCTGTCTATTTTATGTTTTAAATTAGTATATACAATAATTCCTGACATATACAAATGAAATTTTAGTAAAAAGCATTGAAATGGCCTATGTATTAGTGAACAAAATGTATATATATATATATATATATATATATATATATATATATATATATATATATATATATATCTAAAAGAAGGTGAGCAGCATTAAGGATATTAACATATAATTGCCCATAGCTAAGCAGCGCTTTACCTAGCGCAATATAATTGCCATAGCTAAGCAGCACTTTACCCAGTGCAAAAGGTTTGTGCGGAGCTTCGCACCGTGCTAACCAGTGCACTGTAGGGCAGCGTGGAGCAACGTAGACAAAAGTTGCCTAAATACAGCCACACCCCCTAGCCTATCTGGACAGTAGTAAAATAAAAAGCAATGACATGGTTCAAACCCAGGACACTGTGCACCATAATCAAAGTACTGAACCACTAAGCCATGACATCTTAACATAAACATACACTGTTAACATACATATACTTATAAATGGAAGATTAACCATTGCTAAGCAGGTTTGCTGTTAGCCGAGAATTTTCAAAAATGGCCAATCACAAATAAGTGTGGGAAATGTGGCATATTTAAGCTCCATAGGTGGGAATACACGCCATAACTGATTTTAGCTCCCATCTGCAGTCAGAATGGCTGATGCTGAAGAGGGTATTCACTTTCGAGTGCAACGCTGGGGCATTGAGGAGTCAAAATACATGGTTTGGCTCCTTGTCCACCGTCATGAGTCAAGACTCCTGCAGGGCCAGTTCCAAGGGACGGAGTGCAAAGCAGAGGCTTGGAACCAGTTAGCTCATAATCACACCAGTGCCACAGGCGTCCCTCGGACTGGTGAGCAGGTCCATCACCACCATGCAGACCTGAAGAGATGGAAGCAGGACCTACTGAACCGATGGATACAGGGAGCCCGTGGCATGCAAGATGCCCCACTACTGAGTAGGTAGCCATGGAATGAAGTACGTAAGAGATGCTAACTTAGTCTATATAATGGATAGGTATGTCTCAATATCCCTTCACTTACTTCACAGCTGCAGGTGTCCATGCTGCGAATCAGCAAGCCTATGCAGATTGGCTGCTAAGGCTGTGCCACCAGGCAAGTTAGTAATTATTCTGCATGTATTGTTATATAAAATAGGTGAGAGAGCCTGAAAAAAAGTGTTGTAACCTATTAATAAAGGTATAATATGTCTTGAATAAGTCTTCTGTATGCACTGTAATATCAAATAAACGAGAGAGCCTGTAGAAAAGTGTGTAATGTAATTAATAAAGGTATAATACTTGGAGTGTGTCTGTGTCACTTACTTTGAAATGTTGTTGTACCCTTGCATTATATAAATAGTACTGTTGTATTAAGTGCTGTCAACCCACAGTTGGGCAGGCCCATATAAAGTGGACGAAGGAAGTGCCAGTAGCTGTGAAGCATATATACAGTCCTCAACAGTTGGTTAATGGCTGGCATGCATAGGTAAATCTGGCACCCGAGTAGCTTGTTAATGTGTTCCCCAGAAATGTGAGTGTGCTACATGAAATGTAGGGTTCTGTAGAAATTTAACTGAAAATATATAAATAAAATATATAACTATGTAGCAGTAACATCTACATCTTGGACAGTTAGTATGTCAGATATAGGTCAGGTATATAATGAACTAGCCAAACCCATTACACAACCTAATGCATGTTGCCTAGTGTAATAATACATGTAGGGGATATACACCTGCAGTCAATAGGAATGTAGTGTAGACTAAAAGTACTTATAAGATGTTAATGGAGGTATCTTTTTACACCCTACTGTATGTGCATAAACAATGCAATTCCACACCTCAATGGGTATGTCTAATCTCAAAACTTTTGTTGGGACATATGTCCTATTGTTCTGTAAATATCTGCATTTGATGCATGTGCCCTGTTCAAACACCACAATCTTGGTGGCCTGTTGCCACCAATCATCCCGGCATGCTGTTGGAATGTCCACTGTCGTTCAATATAAGCATGTGTTATGCTTGCTGTTCAACTGTTGGAACCCTGGTGTGTTGGGTTAATTGGAATATTACTGCATGCTGTTACAACTAATTTGGAAGGCTGTTGTCTATGTTGTAATTAAACACACCTAAACACAGAACATATGGGAAGGCCGGTCCCAGAGGACCCACCTGTCCCTCCTCAGCTGGCAATTGCACCTGGCACCAGCAGGTCGGGTGCCCAGCCCAGGCTCCCCTCCTCCATTGGTCCTGTGCCACCTTCAGGTGGAAGCGCTGCAGGGGATGGGGCTCATCCCCCCTGTGCAAGCGTGGGTGGAGAAGGGCCACCTGTCACCCTCTGAAGGGTCCGGGCTGTGGTGCGTAGGGAGATCCAGTGTTCAGTCGCTGATCCCCTACACCAGCTCGAGGCGAGAGTGGCGCGACTCACGGGTGAGCCTGCCCCTCCTACACAGCCCTCAGCAAAGCCACCCTCGGGGCTGTGAAGGGGCAGTGGTGACTGCCCATGGGTGGTTATCTCAGTTCCACTGTTACCATCTGTGGGATCATGGGCTTGCTATTTCATTTCCAAACATCCGTCCCCGTGAATTGTGTTCACCCACACCATATGTCATATTCTGCCCCTGTATGCATCTTGTTTGTCTTTTCTGTTTACCTCCCCAACCTACCTCCCCAAATATACCTACTTCCTCTACCTCACTTTCCACTCTCACCTGAAAAAAAAAAAAAAGGCAATCTGTTCCCACAAAAAATTACGCCCTATACATAGCTGCCCATTTCACAGACATGTCCGCTGGACATGTAAACTGATAATTATAATTGGCAGTACAATATACTTTGTTGTCCTCACCCCTCCCTCAGGGGTGGAAGGTTTCAAATTGCACTCCAAATTTCTAACATATGCACAGCTGTTGCTGGTAAAGAAATGGGCAGCTATGGACCTTCCCTAGACCCTTCCTGCACATCCCGAGCTGTTTTCCCTACTGTCTGTCCCTCTTTGTGCCCCCTTTTTCACCACTTTCCTATCTCCCCATTTTCTTTTCTTTCAAAGAAATTAGTGCAGGGGTTAGTGGGAGTAAGCACTTTTAAGCAGTAGTTAGCAGGTTTGAGCATGTGTGCGCTTAGCTAAGTATTGCTAAGCTTTGTGCAAACTTGCAGAAACCTGCTTACAACTGCTTAAAAGTGCCTTAGTCACTCTGCATGGCAGGGCCCTTGTTCTGCTGAGCAGAAAAATAAAACACCTCTGTCAGTCTCGAACCCTGGACACACTACACTGCATGAAACACCACTAAGCCACAGCAGACATGCAGCAAGTTGGTGCTGTAATAAATATATCATGCATTACAATGAGTGAATGTAAATGGAAAATAGGAATGCCATAATGCAAATCTTGTTCTGTGGATCTTTACCAGCAGTTGTTGTGGAATAGCATGACATGTCTGTCAAAAGAGAACCAGCCATTCTAGCAGGAAACAAGGTTACAGTAGCACTTTACAAACCCCACAAAGTAGCAGTACAGGATAAACACTGGCATATTTGAATAGGGCAGAGGCCATACTTCCCAACTGTGACTGCTTTTCAGGGATGTCCCTGATTCGTAAACAAATGTTAGCTGTGTCCCTCAGAATCCCTCTGAAAAGTACTGACATTAGGCCGAAAAGTGGGGAATTACACTTAATGAATAATGTCAATAAGTAAGAGTAGACACTGCTTGCACGTCAGAAAAGGTGTATTAATACATATGCTCTGATTCCCTCACAGTCTCAACTTAATGTCTGTAATATATAACAGGTGTACCTCACTTATATGTACCTTTCCCTGAGGCTGTTCAAATATATACCTGAGTATATCAGAGGCCTGGCAGAGGCAGAAACACGCAGGCATTTCTGCTTTTCTGCTATTACACACTCTGCAAATAGCTTTGGAAGGAGTCCCACAAGCATACCCTTATGTAGGAGTACAACACAGAAATAGCAAAGGATGTAGCCATGTACTGGTAGCAACCATCTGTGACAATGCCATTGTTCCAGTGCAGAAAAGACCGGTGTGGTGCAGAGACAAAGAATAATAGGCTAACCCTGGCTACCATCTGGATAAGTCCACAAGTGGGAGCTACGTAGACAGACTACTTGCCTTGTTAGACTAACAGGTGCACAGCAACCCTGTATGTTCAGCAAGATAAACATCACACAATAATATATAAAGCTCTCTGTACTTATGCACCCCTACCCAAAAGAACAATATACCTGTGTATTCAGGCTCTACCAAGAATGTAGGTAGGCAAACTCAGTACTGAAATGTGTCCAGTTGTCTTGAGCAGCCTGTACTAATGTCAACACAAATAAACAACAAACTGTTCAGAAGTGAGGTAATTAATATTTACAGTATAGTAGTTCACAAACAGTTCATGTGCCAGAGGAATATATTGCAATAACTACTTTTGTATGGCAGTTAATTGTCTAATTAGAAAAGAAAGTACATATGTAAGCATTTGGAGGGGTGAGTAAAATTCTACACTGACAAGTGTGTACTAGAAGCAGCAACATTCAGGTTTGAGCACAACATGCAAATCAGGGGCTACAACCCTAGCTTCAGAGATAAGAAGTATACCAACCTTCTGACTGACACAACGGTGTCCAGAGCAAACAAGCATGGGCCCCACTTTGAAAAGCTGAAAGGGCTACTCCTACCTAACCTAGCATTTTATAGCAGTGGGCTGCTATGACAGTGAGTACTGCAATTACCACACAGCAGGCTGCATGCAATTAGTAAATGGTGGGCACCAATTGATGCAGAGGCCATCACATGCACATGTGCAGATACCTAGAAAAGTAACAAGACAGAGACAGAGACAGAGGCAGAGGCAGAGGCAGACGGACACACAAAGAGACAGAAACAGAGACAGACAGACACACAAAGAGACAGAAACAGAGACACAGAAAAAGAAAGAGCAACAGCAACAGACAGAGAAAAAAAAATATTTCCTTTAAAAACAGACGGAACAGAGTAATACAAAGGAAAGGTATGTAACACATATGTATTTGCTGGCAAGTAGTAGATGTTTATGAAGAGTACTCTACATACTGTGAATCATCCATATGTGGCAGCAGTGCGTATCTATATGTATCTGTACATGTGCATAGGGCAATGGACATACTGCAACTGTTTGTGAAGGGTGTATGTATATATATATATATATATATATATATATATATATATATACACACACACACGTTGTTGAAGGTTGTTATGTGCATATTTCTATGTAGGTTGTAGTGTGCGGCAAAGAAAACAGCATGCAGTGCTGGTATATGACATGTGGTGGTTAAACGCTGTGGGTACGATTTGTCATTTTTGCAGTGTTGCAGCCAGTGAGGCCTGCTAAAGCTGCATGGGCTGAGGACACCTTCAATGCATTCTGCACAACACTGTGCAATATTATTACATAACTGTATATCTCACAACTATCGCATAATTGATATTCCCACCATGAATAGTGGACTGTATATGTGCCTATATGTACATCTATATGTACAGCAAAGGATGTTTATATGTATGTCTGTATGTATGTGTATATGTATATATATATATATATATATATATATATATATATATATATATATATATATATATATATATATTTAAAATGTCCACAGCACATACATGTCCTCAGGTAGTGATAGAGAATACGTTCATCTAAGAATAATCCAACTCCACATCACCATAAAACAGAATCTTTATTCATAGGAAGTGAGTGCTTTCACCCGAAGGCTTTGTCAAACTTTACATCCTCCATAGTCAGTGGAGTCTTAATATAGTATAACATCAACCCCACCCTAACAGGATATTAACATACTCAATTAATCAATTAAAAGCAGAAGCAGGGACACACCTTCAAACAACAAAACCCTATTTAAAGAGTTCTAAAACTTCTACAAGGATTCTAAATGTCATAGTACATAAATATAAAAAATATAAAAAATGGCAAACAATCATAATGTCGTTCGTCATACAACAATATATAAGCTAAAATCACTAAATATATTGCATATTAATACAAAAATCAGCTAACTTTAGGTTTCATCAGCCTCCTCTTTTTCAAAATAGGGTGAATTTGTATTTTGTCATTTAAACCTGGTGGCTTATCCGCTCTACAGTGGATAATAGAGCGAAGCTCACACTCTTGCAGATAATTATCTACATCTCCTACTCTAATACTCAGATGTATGTGTTGGATAACAGAAAAACTAAAATAATGTTCAGCCCCAGAGATCTTAACATGCTTAGCAATGGCATTGTTGTCAGAACCTATCCATGCATGGTAAACATGATCCCTGATGCGCTCCCTCAACTGTCTGCAAGTTTTCCCAATGTAGAAAGCAGTACAGGAAACGCATCTTGCAATATATACCACATTGCAACTTGTACAACTGGTGTTGGTATTAAACATATACTCAGCTCCAGACACAGGATGTATAAAACTCAAACTAACATCAATGTGTTGACACTGGTTACAATTATAACAGGGAACAGTATTAACTTTACCATTACCAAAATGGCCACTCTGAAAGGCGACAA
This sequence comes from Protopterus annectens, assembly GCF_019279795.1. Lineage (NCBI taxonomy): Eukaryota > Metazoa > Chordata > Ceratodontiformes > Protopteridae > Protopterus > Protopterus annectens. The sequence goes on from NC_056726.1 coordinate 1,554,452,188, forward strand.
TGGCATAACATGCTCTTCAGATTACGTTTGTTCTTATATACAAATACAGGTGTAGGTCCCACAACCCCTCCTACTACTTCATCCAAGAGTAGTGTATCCCAATGTTTTCCTATTATATCCTTAACATTCACAACATCTCTCGTAAAAAATAGTGTCATCCTCATGCTGTCCGACATTTCAGCAGGGGGGTTAGATTCAGGTTCATTCCACTCAGAAAAATAGGGATGTGCCCTGGTATCTCTGAGTCCACCAACCTCAACCACCACTTTGTCTATATCAACACATATAAGAACACATTGTTACATCGACGAAGTATGCATCCGAGGTATGTCTTTGATAATGTTATAAAAGGGCAGTTGATGAGAGCATCCAGGCTCAATCCCACAGACATAGGTTTTACAAGAGAGATAGCTGAATTGAAATGTAGACTAATCGATAGGTCTTATAATGAATTTGATATAGACAAAGTGGTGGTTAAGGTTGGTGGACTCAGAGATACCAGGGCACGTCCCTATTTTTCTGAGTGGAATGGACCTGTATCTAACCCCCCCAGCTGAAATGTCGGACAGCATGAGGATGACACTATTTTTTACGAGAGATGTTGTGCATGTTAAGGATATAATAGGAAAACATTGGGATACACTACTCTTGGATGAAGTAGTAGGAGGGGTTGTGGGACCTACACCTGTATTTGTATATAAGAACAAACCTAATCTGAAGAGCATGTTATGCCATCGTCGCCTTTCACAGAGTGGCCATTTTGGTAATGGTAAAGTTAATACTGTTCCCTGTTATAACTGTAACCAGTGTCAACACATTGATGTTAGTTTGAGTTTCGTACATCCTGTGTCTGGAGCTGAGTATATGTTTAATACCAACACCAGTTGTACAAGTTGCAATGTGGTATATATTGCAAGATGCGTTTCCTGTACTGCTTTCTACATTGGGAAAACTTGCAGACAGTTGAGGGAGCGCATCAGGGATCATGTTTACCATACACGGATAGGTTCTGACAGCAATGCCATTGCTAAGCATGTTAAGATCTCTGGGGCTGAACATTATTTTGGTTTTTCTCTTATCCAACACATACATCCGAGTATTAGAGGAGGAGATGTAGATAATTATCTGCAAGAGTGTGAGCTTCGCTCGATTATCCGCTGTAGAGCGGATAAGCCACCAGGTTTAAATGACAAAATACAAATTCACCTATTTTTGAAAAAAGAGGAGGCTAATGAAACCTAAAGTTAGCTGATTTTTGTATTAATATGTAATATATTTAGTGATTTTAGCTTATATATTGTTGTATGACGAACGACATTATGATTGTTTGCCATTTTTTATATTTTTTATATTTATGTACTATGACATTTAGAATCCTTGTAGAAGTTTTAGAACTCTTTAAATAGGGTTTTTGTTGTTTGAAGGTGTGTCCCTGCTTCTGCTTTTAATTGATTAATTGAGTATGTTAATATCCTGTTAGGGTGGGGTTGATGTTATACTATATTAAGACTCCACTGACTATGGAGGATGTAAAGTTTGACAAAGCCTTCGGGTGAAAGCACTCACTTCCTATGAATAAAGATTCTGTTTTATGGTGATGTGGAGTTGGATTATTCTTAGATGAACGTATTCTCTATCACTACCTGAGGACATGTTTTTGAGGAAATTACAGCTGTCTGTTCCTGTATGTGCTGTGGACATTTATTTATCACTTTATTTTTGAGTACAGGAGCGTTGTGTCCTACTGTGGTTTTCTTTATTTGGTTATTTCATATATATATATATATATATATATATATATATATATATATATATATATATATATATAGATATGTAGAAATATATAGATATGTAGAAATATATAGATATATAGATATATATAGATATATAGCTATATATAGATATATAGATATCTAGATATCTAGATATATAGCTATATATAGATATATAAATATATATAGATATATAGCTATATATAAATATATATATATAAATATATAGATGCATATATATATATATATATATATATATATATATATATATATATAGATATATATAGAGAGAGAGAGAGAGAGAGAGACAGACATGGGGCATATTTACTGCGACAGGTGCCTGGCGACCAAGGTATGGACTGAAGCTCAGTGTTGACACTGCAGTGCCATCCCTTCTTGCCAGAACACTGTACCCATTAACTACCACATAGGTGGTAGTCTACCTAACACCGAAGGTGTGATAAGGGAACATGGGACACAGGTGGACAGTAGCCTCCCCTTTGATAATCAAAGTGTCACACTAGTCATGTACTCTGTCTACGTGGTACACGTCATCACAAAAGGTGTGTCATCTAGGGAAATATAGGTCAGTGTTCCCCTCTACTCATCACACTTAAAACCCATTAGAGAGTACAATGCCAACTACAGCAACTGGAAAGGCCACAGACATACCTCACAAAGAGTAATACTGGCCTCAAACAGATGCCCTTTGCAGACCAACTCACAAAACCACAGCTACAGTGTGTTGCATACCGCCTACCCAGAGGTGACCTCTGCATAACATACAGAGCTATGTCACACCCATAGCTGTTGGACATCCTCCATGTAAACATATTACAATCCCTCCCAGATACATGCTCTAAGGCCCTAAACCTTGTCAGCTCACTAAACAGCACATGCTGGAGGGATAGAGTCCTAACTCAGAGACATGCCATACTCTGGAACAAACCACCTATCAATAGCAAACAAAGCTCCTCATTAGCAGTTGTTATAAATACTCCTAATGATTGTTTGGGAGATAGGAAATACACCCCGGGAATCATCTCTGTGGTTCTGGTTGACAGGGGCAAGTGAAATTAAATTACGTGTGTCAAAGGCCAGGGTAGCGTATGGCTAGGCTGCTGTAGGCCCTAGGGCCAATAGCGTATTACCTACCCATGACATGATGCACACACACATGTACTTAGTGCAATAATTGCTATGTGAGGTTGACTGAGTGTGATGGTGAATGTGTTGGTGAATGCGTGCAAGGTCTGAAAAGGTGTGATAGCTTAGTGTGAAATTGTTTCTGTCATGGTAGTTTGTCTCCTAGTTGTGATCCCAGCAAAAGATGTGTATGCTACTGCTAGGCAGAAAAAGTAGTATGGCATACAGTGTGACGTAGTCCCTTGTTGTCGACTCTGGTGTCCCATTGTAGGCTAAAGCAATACATGTATGCTTATTGAGTGGTACTGCTGGAGAATCCAACTCCCATATGGACTGTAGTACTACCTGAAGCTGTAGGCCTAAACAGTACAGTATGGTGTATGTTCACATTGCTTGGAAACACTGTTTTGTGTGTTCCCTGTAGTCCTCACAGATTACATACCTCAGGCATATGGTTTTGTAAGTAGTGATACACAGTACTGTATGGTACACAGGTAAAGCTCATCTGGGTTGGCATACATTTGTGTGTTGTATTTATGTCTGATGTGTGTGTAATTATGCCTGTACCATGCCCTCAATCATATCTGTGTTACAGGGTATATGTGTGTATCTAGCAACATGTATAGTTTAGTACAGCAGTATGCCACCTATATCAACAACTGTACACATATGTTAGGCAGGGGTTTGGCATCAAGACTACTGTGGTATACTGGTAAGACTGGAACTGTACTTTACATTCATTGCAATGGATGACATCTTTCTTTATGCATTAGCTTGATATATACCTCCTGTGGCTAAGTGGTGCATTGTGTCACATACAGAGTGCCACATACTGGTGTATAGTCTTACATACTGGCTTCTCTTTGCTGCTGTGTAGAACATGGTTTAATATATAGATCGTGGCAGGCACTGTCAGCTAGTTGTGGCCTGAGCAGTAATATGTGGGATTGAACATGTCTATCCTCTGACAACCAATCGGATGCAAAATAGGGCAGGTAATTGATATCTGTACTTTAGGATAAGTGTGCCACTTGACTTGCTCACACATCTTGTTTAATTGTCTTCCAGGGTTATGTCCCATCAAAGAAATCCATGTTACACAGCTGCAGAGGAGATGGAAATACACAACAGCCTGGTGCAGCACTACACCCTGCTGTTCTCTAGAACCAGTCAGGACCAGCATGAGCGGCGTGCACTGTGGCAAGATTTCGTTCATTGGGTAAATGACATAGATTCATAGATTAGTAGTAAGCTAACTGCCCTTGCGAGCCATTTAAGCCTAGCCAATTATCCCTTGTGAGACTCAAACCCTGCACCTTGTGTTTGCAAGGCATGCATAACCGGACATATGAGCAGGTACGCCATCACTGCAGTGATTTAATTAGACATGTCCAGCGGCGTGCATCTGATATCCGTCGACAACAGCTTGCCACATGTGGTGGGGTTGCCAGTAATCCCCCCCTCACCAGAGTGAAGGAGCTGCTCCTAAGAGTGGTGGCTCCTGGCCAACCACAGGAACAGCAACTGACATGTGTCATCATGAAGGCCGGAGCCACCCAGCATGTTGACATGGAGTGTGCAGGTAACATGACCTATCTGTAGACTACTGTTATCTGTATTGGTAGATTATGCACATGTGACGTGTACTGTGTGTTTAGCAGTTGTGCTGCATAGTGTTGTGCAATACTGATATTTGGAATATAATCTGTACGCCTGTGACTGTCGACTGTTGTACTACTGTAGTTACCAAACTCACAGTAGCAATGGCACAGTTGTGGCCACTGACAAACTGTCTCATATTCTTGTAGGTCCCTCTGTTATAATTTTAATATTGCTAATGAAATGTGCATTTCATAGGTGAGGTGTAGGCCATGTACATGTAACACACCTACGCATAATGCATGCTGTGCATGTTTGCTGTGAGACTATGCACATCTCAGTAGTGACAGTAGCTGCCACAATCACATGCAATACACAGAGCAGCACACACAATTGTGGCAACACCATACTGGACATTGGATAGGCATAGTTTATACACATGTACACAACATACACAACTTTGTCATATGCAGTACACCTTAACATGCTGCACATAGTGTATCCGGACACCCGCTGTAAGGTCACACTTCAGTATCCCACATGTCATCCACACAGCACACATAATATACCGGAGGCAAAGAGACCTATCATTGGGCTGTGCGACACTCTTCAACACATAACACATTCATGTTAGTCAATGCTCCCTATTGGGCACCTTACAAACCCATGTAACGAGTGGCTGTGAGGCCAATCACTGAACAACAGCACACATGCATCAAACCCATGTATACTGTTATTAACACGGGCTGTCTTACACTCGCACTGCATGGTCTTGAGCAACAAACTTTCTGCATGCTGACATGTGTGATATGACTGTTTGCCTTGTGATACTGTAACCCACCTTCAACCACTATTAAGTATGTTTTGGATTGCTGGTGGTGTGTGTGGGTATCTGCTGTAGTGAGGAGTGTATTTGTGTGCATGTGTGCATGTGTGCATGTGTGCATGTGTTCAAGTGTTCATT